>NC_056525.1:201701193-201768641 GCF_019175285.1 Sceloporus undulatus | reverse complement strand
TCATCAACCAGTCGCGTATTTACTGTGTATAGTATAGGATTGCTAAACTCATTCCTCATGACAATTTTAGTATGCATTGTGCTCTGTACTTATAAATGTGGTTTTAAGTGACTCTGAAAAAGAGAGAATATAAGTGATAGTTCTTATCTGAAACCAGTACTTAATACAACAGTGGCTAATGGAGTTTTGGATAATGTATTGCTGTTTTGCAACTGAAAGCCTTTCAACCCCCCCCCCCCCAGAACTATGTGATTTTAAAAAGAGAAAATGATGAAAACTCTGAAGATACAATTTTATTTGTAAGGTTGCTATAGTCTTTTGTGCTGTCTGGGTTCAGAAAAGTGTAAAAACGCAATTCAACAGTCAAATATGATTAGAAACTGAGATTCCTGATCAGAAGTGGTCTTGGTTTCTTATACCTCAATGTTTCCATGGTTTCAATGAAAGAAAAATCCTCTGCAGGTCCCAAATGAAGTTATATGTCACAGGGCTGAAAGGATAATTTCTGCCTAAATACATTTTTGATGAAGCTGTTAGTGACCTAGAACAGAGGTAAAAAATAAATATGCCATCCTTAGATTTGTAGGATAATGAGTGGCCTTTGGTTGCTAAAAGAAATATAAACATTAATGTAGTCTCTGGAGGAAAGAATTAAAATAAATCAATTAACCTTTTGATATTGTGGACAAATGCTCTGTTGGAATCATTAGACTATTAGAGTGTAACTCATAGTTTTAGCAATAATTGGAAAAACAGTGAGCAATGTCTCTAAGATGTTAAACTTGAAATGGAAAGTACACACACACACACACACCATACTGTTCTGGTTCCTTTGACAAATCTGCATATTCAGATCTTAATTATAAAACAGAGTCTGGTTACATTCAGCTCAACTAGGAATGGCTCAGAGCATCACAACAATTTTCTCAAGCTTTCAACAAGACTGAAAATACAATTTTATTACAAAGCACTGGACTTTAACACATGACCCCTGTTCTCACCACAATGATGGAAATGCAGACCTATCAGTTTGAGAGACATTCCTATTGTATGTCTGTTGAATAGCATCACTAGACCATTGCTGGTCTTGCAAGCTCTCTTCTGCCCTTGTCCTTAACACCACCATCCTGCCCTATTCCCTACCCAGTGTGCTTTGTGTGTGTGGGGTTTTACATACACAATTCTGGAGTTTTGCTAATGCAATTTAACAAAAGAAAAAAATCAAAATAAAGGAAATGTTTTTTTAAAAGACTGTTCTGGAATCACGTGGGAAAAGAGGAGACACTGGCACCATATTGACTGCCCAGTCCTGGATCTGCCAAGGGAGTAACCTACTGCATCTTAGGAATAACACTATACCAGTACAATTTGGAGAGTATTTGACAGGTTTTTCATATCAGTTACCGGTACAATGTGTGCTCTAACAATGCTTCGAGTGACAAGATGGAGATGGCATTTTGCAATAGATATCACCAAAGGCACTATTTCCCAACTTTTATGACAGTTTAAAAGTTGCATGTGATAAAGTCCATTAATATGCTGGTATTTTGTTCTGCAATGTTGAGATCATAAGCTGTATCACAACACCTGAGGCTTCACATTTATAGTTGTTATTAATGCTACGTGACCTGCCAAGCCTACCTTTTCAGCCTGGTGGTGCCCAGACAAAGGGTTTCTAAGGCACTGCAGACTGAGATGGTGGAAAATGACATCTGAAATGCTTTCCTGGTTATTGGACACCATGAAACAAGCTGTTATGGCAGGACCCTTAGGGTCTCTCTAGCTGCCTATTGTTGATGTACCCTATGTCCAGGAGATCACTGGAGATGTTATTTTTCATCAATTTGATCTGCAGTGCTTTGGAAATGCTGAGCTGAGATGCTGAAGGTTGAAAAGGTAGGTTTTGAGAGGTGATATTGTCACATGTAACTACAATGATAAAGCTGTGTCATCATAGTTATGTCTGCTGCAACATTATGTCTGATAATGTAGGAACTTGGCCATAATCCTTTGGGAAACTTCACCTGCTCCAGTTAAATGTGGGTGACCACCATTTAAAATGTTGGGCTTTGTGAGTTAAATGTCATGCATAATGTTCCAGATACACCACACCCCTCTATATAGTCCCCTGAGACTAGACTCTAATATATTCCCTTTTTAATCTAGGCTAGGTTCATTGACTTTATTTCCCACTCAAATTAAGGACATGCAAGTAGAACTTAAATATTACTTTGAAGAAGAGCAAATATAACAAACCAATCATAATTTTGATGATCTGGTAGGATGCTGCTCATCCTAAACATCTTCTCTGAAGATGCCAGCCACAGATGCTGGTGAAACGTCAGAAAGAAACTCTGCTGGAACATGGCCACATAGCCCGAAAATCCCACAAAAAACTTTAGATTCTGACTTTAGTGCACAGTTGCTCTTTAGGATTTTGTCTAGTTCTTCCATAGCTACTCTTCCCATTCCTTGTGTTCTTCAGATTTCTTGACTGCATTCTCTGTTTTGATCAATGTTTCATTCAAAGTACGGGAACTCTTTAACTATTTCAATTTCCTTGTTCTCTGGGTTGAATTTATGTTGTCATTACTTTGTTTTTTATGTTCAGCAATAAGCCTTTCTACTTTCATCTTTAACTTTTCTTAGTAGTTGTTCCAAATGTATGATGTTTTCTGCTGATGGTATGGTGTCATCTGTATATCTCAGATGTCAATATTTCTTCCTCCTATCTTCACATCTCCTGCTCTTATTATGATATTTTTTTGCATGCACCTTGAACAAAAAGGGTGATCAAATGGAACCTTGCCTGAACTCTTTGCCAATTTCTGCAGGAGGGTTCACCATTGCCATACAGTACTAACTTGTGCTAGTTGTGTTTCACTGCTATTGTCTTTAAGAGATCCTCCACCAATATCACTCTCCTTTACCACTGCTGCCCAGTACTTGTAAACTTTGTTTCAACATTCACCTCCTTAGTCCTCCTGTCCTCGTTCCAACTCCCCTCAAGTTCTCTGTCCCCCCTTAGCACCTCCCCCCTCTGCTCAACCCCCCTCAGTTTTTCCACTGCCATTATTGCCTCTTCCTTCATTATTTTGATACTTCATCAATGTGACCATGTTCAGCGGTGGTTTGTCATTGCCTTCCCCTCCTGAGGTATATGACCTGCCCAAGGTCGCCCTTTGGATTTCATGGCTGAGCTGGAAATCAAACCCTGGTGTCCAGAGTCATAGTCCAGCACTCAAGCCATTATCCCATGCTGGCTCTCTACCTATCCACTCATCCCTTTCTCTCATTTCTCTTTCCTTCTAATGCACATAGGAAAAAATGATACTGTAATACAAAGTTTTCAGCATATTGCAAAGGACTACAAGGCTCTGAGTAGGAAGCTTAATGCCCTGGAAGAGACCAGGAAGAGTGAGAAGAATACTCTATTTAATTATTTAATTTTAATTAAATTAATGTAATTATGATTTATCCTTAACTTTAGCTTGCAACTTGGTCTTGCTCCTCTTGCACATCTGTGCACCTACCTTTCAGATTGTTGCAAGGTGTATCTCACTCTGTTTGTGTACTGTTTCGGGGGTTCCCACAGTGTCTGGCTTGAAACCTAAGTCAGGCTGGGTGTTGTAATTCTAAAAGATAGCTTTTCCAAGCTCTGTTATTTACTCTTATTGAGGCTATGATCACACTTATCTGGGAGCACAATTGATTAAATATAGTGGATGTTGCCCCCAATCCCACCCACCCCACATGATGGGTCTATTCAGATACATGACACACTCTGAACACTCCAAACCTGTAGTATATAGAAATGCTAAGCGTCATTAAGTGAGCAAAGTAGAAGCAGAAACCATTTGCTCTGTTTCTCTTTGTACTTCTTCATGTTCATCACAGGAATGATACTGCACTAAATGTACTGCAACAGGAGCAAGAGGAGAAAGTTTTCCATTTGAATGAAGGGTTTGCTGAATTTGAGTGTAATAGCTTATTTAAAAGAAGCGTTCATACAATTTAAGTGAAGAGCAGTTACAGTGCAATGCTTATTTTCTTACAGGGTTAGAATGTTTGTGAAGCACCACAAAGTACAAAATAGGGCTCTCAATTTTGTTGGTTGTCTTGGAAGTTTTGGCATTTTTAAAAAAAGTATATAAATGTGTAAGTACTATTCATTTGCGTAGGGAGGGGGTTGAAGGTATTAGAATGCTGTAAAATTCCCTTTTCATTTCAGCATGTTGTAAATAAACTGAACCTTTACAGTAGGTTTTTGTCAGGCTCCCAGAAAGACAATTTTATTTTATAGCACATCCTAGACTGACAGCCAGGAACTGTTCTGCACCACCTCAGTACAAACAAAATTAGCTTCTCACAATATTTTTGCAGATGTTAAAGGTCATTAATAGAATGAAACCAGATGACTAAAGCAATACATTTGGAATGATTGGGTTTTATTTTTCTGCCTAGTTTAAAGACACAGAGTCCCCTTTTCATGAGCACTTGGCTGCATTTCAATTTTTTAAAGAAAAAAAGTTATTTAATGGTTTCCAAAACCATAAAAGTAAAAGTGTTGGTATATGTATTTCTTGGCTTATATAATTGTGTGTATGTGTAACAGTTCAGGATTTTTACAGGGATGAATATGATATTAACTGTTCAAACAACATGCATGGGTAACAATTGCCCAGTCTCTATGTTTTGACCAAAATCAATTTTTTTCAGTGACCCATATCTAGAATATCACTAGATGCAGAATTAGAGGGAAAATTCTCATTTAAAAATATAGCATTTCTACAATAAAACCACACAAATAGAGTTATTGTTGTACTTACTTTTGGTTTTCAGAATTTCTGAGTCACCACCTGCCTAAATCATTGTCACATATTTTATCTATATTTGCTAATCCAATCTGAAGTACAAACATATGTCCTGATCTAGTGCTTCTTTGTCAATGCAGGTTCATAGATGCACATAGAGGTCTTTCTCATTTATTTCAGCTGAAACTGGAGCTCTTTTCTCAGAGTGGAGTGTGTTTGTTTTCTACATTTAGGTGAACTGGGATGTCAGTTCACACAGAACTAGAAGGGAGCTGCATTTTCAGCATTATTCTTTACAAGGATAATGTGCTACAGTGATAAACTATGAGATCATGCTGTTAGCATTCCTGCCAGTTGGCCATACCTTCTTCCAGGATAGTCCTATTTCCCTTCTGACACCTGTTCCCCCATCCTTTAATTTCCACACAGCCAGCATTTTTTTAAAACTTCATGTGGTGTTAGGAATTATACCCCAAAGGGTTTCTTTTCTTTTCTTTTCTTTTCTTTTCTTTTTTTTTTTGATACGTCTGCAAATCTTTGGATTTCTGCAAGCTTGCTGATAATTCCACCTTTTGTTAGATAGTCATTTTAAAGCTGCATGATGAGTAAAAATGAGAGAACAGAGACAAGACCAGCCACAAGATAATGGTGAAGTTTGGATTGGTCCTGTTCACGATTCTGTCCACTTCGTATCAGTTCCCTGTCCCAACCACTTGCTAGCATAGGGGTGGGAATCATGTAGCCCTCCAGATATTATTACATTGCATCTCTCAGTATTCCTCATCACTGGTTACGCTTTCTAGTACTGCAGGAAGTTTCAGCCCAACAACATCTAAAGGATCCCATGCTAACACATTCTATCTCCACTGAGCATGCTCATTTTGCAATACAATGTTTCTATGGAGTTTTCCTCTCTCCCTCCCTGTTTTACGTTTCTGCAAACTTTGCCTTTCCATACAGGGCAGACAATTCAGGTTATATCATGATTATAAAGTATGACTCAACTTTTTTCTCTAAGAAGTTCATAGTGATAAATATAGTACTTCTACCACAGCATCCTTTTACCCTCACAATACTTTCATGAAGTAGGAAAGGTGGCAAAATGCTGGCAGGTACAAGACAGATCCCAGGGGGCAACATAGTTAAGTACAAATTAGAACCTGGGTCTCCCTCTCTTATTCCAATGACAACCATTATACCACACGAGTACTGGTTCTTCTCTCTGTGCCATAAACCCAGAGCTAGGAAAAGTTATTTTTTTGGACAGCACTTCCCTCTCCCCATTTCCCAGCCAGCATAGCCATTGCTGCCCAAGGGATTCTGGGAGCTGTGGCCTAAATAAGTAACTTTTCCAACAGCTCTGCATGAAACAGCCGTAATGTTCCCACTTCAGAGTAAAACTATTCAAGCACTCACTAGCCTTCATTTGAGGATGGAAATACAAAATACTTATACTGGTTCCTTGGTTAAGAACTAGTAGTTGTTGTATTCATTATGAAATAATTAATAAATAAATATGAAAGCCACGTGAAGGAATAGAACAAGAATGCTGGGTCAGGAAAGAGTGTAACAGTTGTAACTATTGCTACAGCCATTGTCCCTACCCCCATACTTCTCTTGTGTGTAGATATGACAAATACAAATGATTGAAATTTCACCAAGCAATATCTAATTGCTGAGCCATCTCACACTGAATGGCAAAAATAAAATATCATTCATCGGCATGGAAGGTGAAATAAAATAAAAGGTTTACTTCTACAAGGATAGGTTGTCCACACTATCTTTTCCCAATAAGATATTGTGAATATAGCAAACTGTAATATTGTACAACTTCTGCAGATTTTGCCAAGAGTCATGTATTTTGCATGATTGATTGCATTAATCATGGAGGAAGTAAAGAATTATCAAGGGCCCTGAAACCTCAGAACATGCCCCCTGGAAATCATTTGAGAGTCAAGATCTTTCAGATATTATTTTTTTAACAAATTTATTTCATCAACAAAGGCATATAAAGACATTTCAGAATATTTTACTTTCAGCATAATTTGTAACAGAAGGAAGAGATTTAAATTGGTAGGTATAATTTATTGGATGCTTCCTAAATTATCTGGGCAGTTGAAACTGATGAGCTATCTGGAGTTTTCTCCTTGCTAAAATTACAGATTTTCCCAACAATTTTAATATACCTTCAAGTCAGTCCTCACATAGAAAATATTTGTCCTGTTTTGGTTGCAGCACAAGACCAGATGCCCAGAAAGAGAATGCAGGAGGATATAGAGCCTGAGGAGAACACAGGGAGAAGCATGGCTCACCAGCAAGGAGGTGGAAGCAGTGAAGTCAGTTCAGTCCAAATCATACACAGTCCAGCAATAAATGCATGCAGTTGTTCAAAGGGAGAGCCAAGAGAATAGTCAATAAACAGAACAATGTCTAAGAGGCTATCAGGCAGCATGAACAAGAACATGAGGCATGAACGTTGCTTCTACCAAGAAGATCAGTTATCAGAAACAACTTTCGGGGGGGGGGTATTTATGGTGTGGCTATTTGATTGTTGAGGATTTTAGATATAAACAGTCAGAGCTTCTCCACCCCTCCTCTTGACGACACTCTCCTGCAGTAGGTATAGCCAGGTCTGGGTCTCCATCTGAGTCTGAGTCCATAACATAGAGCTCTGGCTGGTAGGTAGCCTCACCGTCTGTCTCAAGAATTGGCATGTCTCCCTGTCACTCTGAGTCTGTCTGAATCACTGTCTGTGTCACGTTCAGCACTGGGATTCTGGAGACAAGGCATGATGGTAGTGTGAAGATTTTGGTGAGGTCAGTATGGTAGACAGTTTTAAAGGACCAATGTGCTTCAATGTAATTGTTTCAAATGTGTTTGGAAGACTGTTTTGGTTAGGACACTATAAGGAAAGGCAAACTGTGGTGGTAACAAAAATGTGCCTGTGGGAGGTTGCTTGTCTTTTGGTAAACATGTCTAAAAAGGGGAAAACCTGGTTTTCATTGGATTTCATCTACAGGATTATGCAATGTTATGTTGGACTTGCTGGCCTCATGGGTGAAAAATGATGACAACAGGCATCTAAAACAGAACAAAGTCTTAAAGGTGCATCTGTCGGTGAAACAGAGAAAAGAGGGGTCGAAGTATAAAGAACATAGACTCAGAAATAGGAGAATGAAATCAAACTGCAGCAGATCTAGTGCAAGAGAGTAGACTGTGGGAAGGATAAAAGGAGCCCATAGAGAGCCATAATGAAATATTACGTGGGTAGGCTCTACTTTCTCAAAAGAAAGAATGCAAGACTTTCCTGTTATATATTGTCTAAGTACAACAACTGGAGAAAATTATTCCAGTAATATTAAGATACTTTTGTACTCAAGTGTGACTGACTAGATAGGACAAGGTTTTTTTTGTCGGGAAGAAATGCTAGTTTCTAATTATCCAGATCAGTGGATATTAAAATTGGGAAAAAGGAAAGACTCCTGGAATAATTGAAAGTGATTTCCCTTTTTGCATTGCTTTCTCTTTGCATTTATCAGGGAGTGCTTTATAATGTTTGAATTCTGAGTAGCTCTGACAAACATCTGGGATTCACTGCAGATTTTACAATAGACGGGAAAGCCAGGGGAAGACCTATTCACTTAAAAGACTGGCAGACAAATTGTCAGCAGGGTTATTTTCAAGAAAGTCCTAATGAGACACACTTCCAAGTAAGTATGCGTTAGACTGCTAATGCTTTTAGATCATAACTATGCAATGTTTACAAAGCAAATAGATACAGATCTGTTTAAAAATTGCAGCCTTTCAAATAGTACATTTGGGAATGACTTTATAACAAATGCAGAAAGTTAATTGATGTTAGACCGAGCTTGGGAAAGTTTTTTGAACTTGCAGAAACCTATACCCACATGCCATGACTGAGTGAACCTGATTGTGCATTATGAAATCTATTTTAAAAAAAAGATTTTAAATTAAAAAAAAACCATAATAAATATGCCCTAAATTAGTCATTAATTCCAGCTAGAATAGTCCTGCTGAATCAATTGCATAGATATTTACATATCAAGTCCCCATTGATTCAGTGGGGTTTATCTGAGTTTCATCTAAAAAAAAAACCTAGTTGGCCCTCCTTTCTCGCAGACTTGAGGTTTGTGGTCTCGAATATTCATGGAGGGGTGACCTTCATTATTTTTAATGGGACATGCCCCACACACACCCCACTCAAGCCTATGGGACTTTAATATAGGCGAGTCTCCATTTTCGTGGGAGGATCTGGAATGGATCCCCCACAAAAACGGAGGGCCGGCTATATATTAAACCCTATGGAAACACATATCGGACAGTCATCACCTTTTATTTTGAAGCAAAGAACTTTGTGTCTTTTGCAGGTGGGCTTGATATATACAGCAGGGTAGATGTAGACAACCTGGTGCCCTCCACAATCTCACTAGCTCTGCATATGTTGGCTGGACTGCATGAAGTTTATGGGAATTGTGATCCAGGGCAGCTGCAAGGGCCAGGTTATTTACTCTGGGAGCAGGACTTCCAGGTTGACACATGAAAAAAAGCCTTCTGGCTTGTTTCTGGTCTTTAAATGAGTTTGTCATACATTTTATGTCATGGAGTGAATGCTTGGTAATTCTTCCATCCTCCCTGAATACCAGAGGTCCAAGACTTCAGTCTTTTACCCAGGCTTATGGAAGTGACTGTTCTAAAGAATCAAATGGCTTCATTTAGGGTTGCCAGCTTTGAAATCAATCTTTGGAGCTCTTTGGAGCAGATCAAGATGCTGTTCAAAGGAGAGCACCAAAGATTGGTTTCAAAGATGGCAACCCTAAATGAAGCCATTTGATTCTTTAGAATAGGCACTTCCATAGCCCTGAGTGAGAGACTGAAGTCTTGGACTTTCTTCTCTGATACTCAGGGAGGATGGAAGAATCTAAAGGTGAGAGCACTATATATTTGCCTCATTTGTTAGACTTGATGTTTCTTATTTGAATTGCATACTCAGTGTAACTGTGTGCTCATTCACACTACACAAATATAGCACTACATTTAATTGCCATGGCAATATCTCATGGAATGTGTAGTTTGGTGAGGCACTGAACCTCTGTGGCCAAGAATTCTTAATGTGTCCCTCAGGTTTTCATGAGATGTTGTCATGGCAGTTAAACTAGACTACAGCAGTATAAGGATGTAGTGTGATAGGCTCTGTGACTGATGCCTAAAGTATTGTGCTTAATGGCATCACAAGGGGTTGTCCCTAGGTTTCAGGTACTGACCCTAAAATCTTGGAGCAGGGATTGTCTTGACCTAATAGTCCACTTAATATGTAAAGTCAGGGATTTGGCCAGCAGCACAAGTAATCCTGAGAAAGAGTAACAAGCAAGCAAAGCAGGAAAGGATTGGCATCTTCTTTAAACAGCATCCTTTAACTGTGTAAACAAAATGCCTGACAGTGCATGGGACTCCCAGATATTTTACTGCTTTTAAATTGAATATTATGTTGCTGCCATTTTTATAGTATGATCAATATGTGTTAAAAATAACTTTACCAGTTGTCAGTTGTAATTCATTTTCCTTCTTTCGTTCTCAGTATGCTAATTTATATCCAAAATGATAGATATTTTTGTTCTTCACAAACAAATTGCTGCTAATATGTATATCATGGGTTTATGAACAGGACTACACTAATGAATTGTGAAATGAAGAAATAGCTGGATGTAAACAGATTGAATATACCTCATTTCCACAAATAGTTTGCTGCATATTACTTTGTGAGGGATATGCCAATTATTATTTTGTTAATGTCAGGATTATTTAGCTTCTAAAAGAGATTAGAACAAACTCATAGAGCAAATATGGTAGAAAGAGAATGTTTACACATCATAATGAGTTCCAATTAAGGAACATGCAGATAATTGAGATAATTCAGAGTTAAAACTATGCTAATAATCCAGCAATTACAAGGAAAAGTGCATTATGTGTGATTGGAAACTTAATTGAATACAAGGTGTGAATTACTTCAGGACTTACTGAGTCTGAACTAGGAAGCAAATGTTATCTTTGTGCATGCATATGATAGACTCCTTGAAGGCCAATAGGTACAAGTTGTTCCCATTAAAGTAGTTATTTCTACTAATATAATTTTGGCTTCATATGACCAAGAAACTGTGGAATGGAATGGAGGTCAAACAGAAACATGCTACAAGATTGGCTCGTGAATGTTCTAGTCTCACAGCAAGTAATCTCCTGAAACGTATTTTCAGGTGAAATTGGATATGGATCTAGGCATTGCCCTAAAGAATTCTTTCCTTGCTCCTCTCTCCCCTAATCTAAAATACATGCCGGTTCTGTACACTTCAGTGACATCTTGGACTTGGCTTTCATTCATGGGGTCACTATAAGTTGAAGTAGACGTGATGGCAGTTAACAACAATAATGCTATGTCTTCCCAGCAGCTACAATAGTAGATCCCAGAGACATAGCACAGTGGCTCTGTGCTTTTATGGTGAGTGAAACACACTATTCCTGTCTGTATGTATCAGAAAGGAATATCCCATTCATGCCAGAGGAAAATTCCAGGAGTAATGGTTTGTGTGTGTGTGCTGGTATAGTTTTGACTAAGGCTGCTGCCACACTCCAAACCTAAATGCAGTTTGACACTGCTTTAATTGTTATGACTCCTTTGTATGGAATCCTGGGGTCTGTAGTTTGTTGTGGCACCAGAGCTCTCTGACAAAGAAGGTTCAATACCTCACAAAACTACAAATCCCAGAATTCCATAGCATTGAGCTGTGGCACTTAAAGTGGTATCAAACTGCATTAATTCTGCAGTATAGATATAGCCTGAGACTGCAACTGAGGACGCTAAAGTATCCTTTATAAGGTCTGTCCTTTTCAACAAACCAAACTGATTTGTACATATGAAATTAATCTTCAGACTGGTTCTTGCACTTCTTAGAATTTTATTGTAGCCTTTTGGTTCAAAATGCATATTTTTTTCTGAGCTTTGGGTTTATGTTTTAAGTAGTTATTGTTTTAATGGATGATTGTTTTGTGTTTTAATGTTAGCATCTTAATGTATTGCAACATTTGTATGTAATGTATGTAATGTATGTAATGTTAGCATTAATTTGTATGTAATGTATGTATGTAATGTGTTACAAAATTTGAGATATCATTGGATATAGGAATTAGTATATAAACTGATTAAAAATGACCATTTAAAAATAATGGAAAAGCATATATTACTGGGTAAAATGTGTATGAAAATAAAAGTGGGATAGAATGGACTTACAAAAGACCACATGGATTCACACAGAGCAGAAGTAGACTGAACTATCCATCCTTCACTGGAAAGGTGGGTGGGAAATCTCTCTCTTTATCTGCCACTCTGGCTGAAGATTCCCAATGCCTCGCTGATGGTATTTTGAAAGGACTCCAGGATTAATTCCTGTGTAGCTCCTGTATCTGCTGGAACAAAAACCCATACATTTTTCCAATACTGAAGAAAATTATTTACCCTGAATTCCATGCTGAATATTTGTTGCAGTATACAGCACAAGAACTCAGTGTAAGTTACCTAATAATATATGTCAAGTCAAACAAACTGCTAACAGCTTTACTGTGGCAACGTTTTCAATTGATCCTCATATGAATCCCTCAAAATTACCAGCAAAGCAGCTGGAATCATCATCTGAGCAGCCCTTCATTTGCATTCCAAGGATTTATCCACGTAAGAACCTGGAAGGAGCCAAAAAGTAAGAGGAATAAGTGAGGGGAACATAATAAGGAAAACTCACTAGTGGTTTCAGTTGTAGTATTTTGTACTGTGCCTAGCAGTACTGTACAATATTAATAGCACTAGAAATGTGGTGGAGTTTTATGTCCAGAATATTTCATTGCTGCTGTTGCCTGGTGGTCTCTGCCTCTCCTGAAACAGACCATGGGGAAGCTGGTGGAGCTGGACAGTGAAGTCCAAGCTCCAGATATCCATAACCACCAAGGACTACAATTCCCATCTGAGCTTTGAGTAAGATTAGGAACATGTACTAGACAGTGGCATTAGGATTGTTGGTTTGTTTTACTGGCTTGACTGAAATGATTGTAGTCTGTAACTTACACTTTCTGTTTCTGCCTTGAGGACAAGTTGGTCCTTGATGTAATGATATCCTTTCACTCTAGAGTTAGAATAAGGCTTTTCTTTAAAGTACTCTGCCTCCTTGCATTCCTTTTTCACCTGCCTTGGTTTGCTGTTTCCTAAGTTGGCTATGGAAAGTATCTGTGAAGTCCCCGAGCAAAGTCCCAATGTGTTGCTAAGGTGGGGGAGGATAATTTGTTGGGTGGTGGCAGCAAGATATGCTTTTAGATAAAAAGATGGTTTCAAGGGGTCCCATCCAGCTCATCAGGAGCAGAGGGGGACCATAGAGAACTTTCACAAATCTTAATATAAAAGTTAAAACACCATTGAACTAAATTTCTATTAAACCTCCCACAAAATAGCATTAAAACAAGTTAAAATAGCATTAAACACTGCTTAAAACATAATAAAACAAAAACACTATACTCCATATTAAAATCCTAATCTGTTGCAATACACTAAAAATAAAAAGCTTCCTGAATTTTTTTAAAAACGATCTTTACCTGCTAGCAGAAATACAGCAGGGTTCAACTGGACCTCCTGGGGAAGGGAGTTCCAGAACATGGGAGCAGCCACCAAAAAGGCTCTCTCTGGAATTCTGTAATTTGTAGTTTTGTGAGATATTTAGCCTTCTCTGTCAGAGAGCTCTGGTGTCATGACAAATTACAAATCCCAGGATTCTATAGCATTGATCCATAGCAGTTAAAGGTGTGTCGAACTGCATTATTTCTACAGTGCAAGGACTCTCCAGAGGAAAAATGCTTTTAATTTTTTTTGCATTAGTTTTGTTTTCCATTAATATTACTGCAGTATTATCTTTTGCTACCTGTGCTTCCTCAAGCACATTGAATAAGACTGATCATCACCATGTTGAATTCTATTTAAATGATTTTTAGGTATACTGTTTTCACTTGAGCAAAGAATTAAGCAGTAACTTCTGTGATCAGCCAAACATATACAACACAATGAACAGATGTTTAGTCAGAGATTGGAAAAGTGATGGACCCCGAACTGGGTTACAAATTTCCCAAGATGCTGCGCTGAATTTCCCCCTTCTCCTTCCATTGGCCCTTTCCCTTCAGGACAACCGCCGGGACTGGGGAGCAATTTTTCCACTGAACGAGATAAAGCAAAACTTTTGTGTCTGGGGGGGGGAATGTAATGTAATGTGTGTATATATGTATATGTATGTATGTATGTATGTATGTGTGTATACACACACACACACACAGAGAGAGATGTGTGTGTAAGCATATACATGCAGCATTACACTTTCGGCTGCTCCACAGTGTGTGTGTGTGTGTGTGTGTGTATGTATATGTACGTATACACACACCCACACACACCCACACCCACACACAAAGATGTGTGTGTAAGCATATACATGCAGCATTACACTTTCGGCTGCTCCACAGTTTGTGTGTGTGTGTGTGTGTGTGTGTATATATATATGTATATGTGTGTATATATGTATATATGTATATGTGTGTATATATGTATATGTACGTATATATATACACACACACACACACACACACACAAACACACACACACACAAAGATTTGTGTGTAAGCATATACATGTAGCATTACACTTTCGGCTGCTCCACAGTGTGTGTGTGTGTGTGTGTATATGTGTGTGTGTGTGTATATGTATATGTACGTATACACACACACACACACACAGAGAGACAGCTGTGTGTGTACACATATAAATATGGCTTCACACTTTTGGCAGTACCACTATGTGTATATCTATGTGTGTGTGTGTGTGTGTGTGTGTGTATAAACACTCATACAGACAAATGTGTGTGTACACATAAAAAAAGGCATCTCACTTTTGGCCTTACCACTATGTGTATATATATAAGTACTGTATGTATGTATATATATAAATATGTATGTATGTATTTATGTGTGTGCGTGTATATATATATACACACACACACACACACACACACACACATATATATACAGATTGTGCATACCCCTTTCATAAGTGGCTAAAGGCAGCAATTCTCGCGATATTACGCGCTAAACAGTGACCTCATTCTTCACCCTGGAAGTTAAAAATGTTGCACCCCATTCAGAGCCCCACAGAGCATGCGCAAGGCTGCCAATGCGAATCGGCCAATACACATTGTATTGGGCTGGTATGGTTATCCAATCTGCACTTGCCTCACTTTGCCTGAATACGCATTGGCCGATTCGCAAAACCTCAATTCGGAAAGCCGCCCAGGTGTGAATGAACAATGCGATATGACCCGAATACGAATTGGCAAAGCGTATTCAGAGAGCGCGGGTGTGAATGAACGATGCGATATGACGCGAATACACATCGACCAATGCGAAATGACCCTACTTCTGTGCCCTGTGTGGTAAGGTCCATTGTGTTCATAAGCACCTTCATATTTAAGGATGTTTCAGTGATAATGGGTGCAAAAAGTAATTTGCTTTCCCCCTGCAAGTCGGCAAAATTGATAATCAGCTTGTCAGTTCTGAGCCCCCTCTCCTAAAGTTTAAAACAGTTCCCAGGTCCTTGGGAATAGTTACAACTCCCAGAATCCTCCTGCCTGCAAGGCCAGTGGCAGTGCTAGCTGGGAATTCTAGAAACTTCAGTCCAAAAATGTAAGCCACGTTCTGATTTCATTGCTTAGGAAAAACCACTCTTAAACTGTGGCTACATTCAATGAGATCATATCTATGTACACATACGTAACACACACTTAAAGTGTAAATATATACACTGTAAATGTTGGTTAATGTTTTGGAAGAGGTTAATGCTATGTGTCATTGCATCTGGAAACAGCAGACAAGACAAACTGTTTCCACACCTCCTTTATAGGATTTATGAAAGGCCTTAAGCAACATACTAGCAGTCAACTGAGATGTTCCCTTCTCTTGTTTTTCATCATACATTGTAGTTCATTCAAGTAAAGACAACAGATCTGGTCCTTGCTAACTGATCCTCTCTGGAAATGAACAAGCTCAGCATTTAGCAAGGATTCATTTGGAAATGTTGTCTGGAGATAATTCTATAGGCTGTAGAAGCAAAAAAAGAACTCCATTCTCAACCTGAGACAGCTGGAGAAGAAGTGATGTTTGAAATGATTGCAGAGGTTAGTTTCTGCTATCTCCTTAGTTTGGCATATTTATGAAATTTAAAAATATACAACTATTAGTTTTCTATAAGCAAAAATATACATTTACCTTATACTGAAGAGGAAGAAAGCCACAAATTGTAACATTCTAAGCACCACTCTTAGTTTTTACCATCTAAGATGTAGGGGAAAAATGAAAACAGAAACCCCAGGATTTTTTAAAACAAAATCAAGTGTATTATTCAGACAATAACAATCTAAACATATCAACATCTTAATGACTAGCCTTGCACCATCATTTGGATATACCTTCAATAGTGTATTATCATCTCATACTGTTGGGAGATGTGAGAGATAACAGTAGGTCTCTTGAGCAGAGTAGTCATATTGGCAAGGCAGAAGCTGGACAGCAATCAGTCCTGCATACAGGTGCCACACACACAGGTCTAGCAGATCATAGAATCATAGAATCATAGAATCATAGAGTTGGAAGAGACCACTAGGGCCATCCAGTCCAACCCCCTGCCATGCAGGAAATCCAAATCAAAGCATCCCTGACAGATGGCCATCCAGCCTCTGTTTAAAGACCTCCAAGGAAGGAGACTCTATCACCCTCCGAGGGAGTGCATTCCATTGTCGAACAGCCCTTACTGTCAGGAAGTTCCTCCTAATGTTCAGGTGGAATCTCTTTTCCTGCAGCTTGCATCCATTGTTCCGGGTCCTGTTCTCTGGAGCAGCAGAAAACAAGCTTGCTCCCTCTTCAATATGACATCCCTTCAAATATTTAAACAAGGCGATCATATCACCTCTTAACCTTCTTTTCTCCAGGCTAAACATCCCCAGCTCCCTAAGTCGTTCCTCATAGAGATATAAGAAATAAGCTTGGTGTCCTTTGTGAAGCATATAAAAGTAGGTTTACTTTCAAATTACTTGTTCATAACCAAACACATGGCATAATGGAGGAAACAGAGGGAAGAGAAAAAATGATTACAGGTTAGTCATACAGGATGAGAGAGGATGTGGGTGGGAGAACCTAACAGGAAGTTATCATGAATATATGCTGTACCTAAACTCCTGGAGAGCAACATGCAAACTAGAAGTTAGTGAACTGATTGCTAATTCTACCACAAACAGTGAAGGTTTCTCTATATGCTCCTCTCACAAAGACAGCAGCATTACTAGGTGTAAAATACATCTTGGCTTCCATGTTTAAAGTATTCCATGTTTAAAGTATGCACAGGAGTGATTATTGTCCTTATACTCAGATCTTCATACTATACAGTTCCTAGAACTGTGAGGGGCTAAACAGACCACCTTGCTGGATTGGGGCCGCAGCAAGTACATGCCAATCCGGAGTTTTTCCAGCCCTAAAAAGAACGGCAAAATGCTGCTCCACTTGGAGCGCCTTTGCCACAGCAGCAGCACTTTCCAGCATTCCTTTTGGTGTGCACCATTTGAACACCACCCCAAAGGAGTGCCGTAATGCTGCCCACTGTGTGGTTGGGTGGTGTGATGACAACTTGGAGGTGGAATCAGGCCGTGTGTCATGCAGCCGCAAAGCCACCACTCTGCTTTGAGGCTGGCATCAAATGCCAGTCTGTTCAGCCCCTGAGTGAGTAAAGCCTTTTTTAAAAACAGGCATTTCACTAATTCTGAAAGAGAAATATTATATTTGTATTTTTTATGTGGAAAATGCAAATTTTGGTCTTCAGGGGAAAAATACACTGTGTATGAATGTGTGCTGTTTTCTGAAATTTCCTAGCCTTCACATCTGTAATCAGGACAAAGATGAAACAAGATGAGATGCTCAGTAATTTCAAACAAAACTAGAAAAATAGGCCTTTATGTTTATTGCATTATGCTGATATGAAAACCATCAAGAGCTAGAGTGACAAAGAGTACAAGTGAAAGAGAATTCAACAAGCAGAAAACAATATTCAATAAAGTGATATATTATTATGGGTGTTGTGGCCTTTGGCACAAGATTCTAGTCTCCACAGCTTATGTGTTTATGTGTAAATGAAAGACATGTATGTTTTCCTTCTCTTTAACCCTGTATTAATTGTTATGTTCTTATGGTTCCCTTGTGCTCTTTTAAAAGACTACACCCCCTTTAAGGCAGGGATCCATGATCTTGTTCCCTGAAAACACCATGCATAGTGTACAAGAAGTGGCATTTAACAGAGTACATCTCATCATAGCAGGTTGTCTTTCCTCATCATAGAAACTAGTCTTGAGCTTTTGGCTATATATTCCTTTCCAGAACAAGTGTTTGATTTCAGAGTATGGTAACATGGAACAAAACAACAACAACACAACAACAGTAGCAAGAATTCAAATGTTTACATGTACAGTTTGATGCATTTAGGGGTTCCCTAAATGGTCCAACCCCCTACATGTCTCTATTCCACTGAGTCCCAGTTTCCCCTAACACTCTCACTGCCATAATTCCATAAGTGCTGAGAGTAAGCGGAGTCTGCTTGGCAAGACAATTCAAATCCAGCATGTGGAGATAAAGTCAGAACTTGGAAAAGTTACTTTTTGGACCTTTGGACTTTTTGCATTCATGGTCCTCTAATTTCTTCAAGCAGCATGACCAGAACACAGGTAATAATTATGCTGGCCGAGGGGCGTTGGGGAATTTGGGTTCAAAAAGTAATTTTTACAAGCTCTGGGAAGATAATACCGAGAAGTAGTAGTTACATAGTAATAGTTGGAATTTATAACCTGACAATTCCCCTGATTCCTGTCCTTACCCCTGAATATTCATATTCTTACCCTTACCTCCTTTCTCTCCCAACTGATTTCTAGTCCACACTTACTTTATCAACTGATTGAATCCACCCATTTTTCCATTCTGGCTCGTACATTTGTTTATCTCTTAAATGCAGAAATTAACTTACACAAAAATGAATAAATGCCATCATGGGTAAATGATTCAATTAGTGTGAATGAAGTCCTGTTTTTATTTACTTTGCTGTTGTTAACCACCCCCAAGTCCATTTTGACTAATGGCGGCACTGTGGATGAGACATCTCAAAGACACCTTATCCTCCACTACTCTTTCCAGTTTCTACAGATTCATACCCGTGAGCAGCTTAATTGAGTCCATTCATCTTGGTCTCATGTGGTCTTCCTCTCTTACTAATTCCCTCCACTTTCCCCAGTATTATTGTCTTTTCTAATGAGTTGTGTCTTCTCATGTTGTGATCAAAGTATGATAGCCTCAATTTAGTCATCTTTGCCTCCAGGGAAATTTCAGGCTTGATCTGTTCTAGGACCCACCTATTTGTTCTTTTTGCTGTCAGAACTCTTCTCCAGGACCACTTGTTAAATGAATCTGTCCATTTTCTTAATTGTCCATCTCTCACAGCCATACATGGTAATAGGGAATACAATTGCTTGTACAATTCTGACTTTCATGTTTAGTTGTATAGATTTGCTCTTTAGGACCTTTTCTAGTTTTTTCATAGCTGCCCTCCTCATTCTTAGGCCCTGTTCAGACTGGCCTGCTGGAGTCAGGGTGTTGCACACCCTGACTCTGCCCCCAGGGTGCTAGGATGCCACGTGCCACCCCACACGATGTGCGGTGTCATGATGCTCCTCCTGTGCTGTATCATATGACACAGCACTGAAGGTACGCTCTATAGCCATGGCAATGCAGCTATGGCACCCTTTCCAGGGTGCAAAAGGGAGCTGCTTTTTGTGGCTCCTTTTTGCACCTTTCAAAGGCTGGAACAGGGCCATGGCGTGAGGTTGCTGCAATCTCGACCTGGCTAGGAAAGGGGCAACTGGAGGCTGTCCCTTAGGGGCTGTATGTAAAGCTCCTAAGTCTTCTTCTGATTTCTTGACTGCAGTCCCCACCCTGATCTATGTTTGATCCAAGGTATAGGAACTCTTTTACTATGTCCTCATAGTCTAGATTGAACCTTATCAGAGGATTTTCTTGACAAGATTTGTTCACAGGGGATTTGCCTTTGCCTTCCTCTGAGGCTGAGCGAGTGTGACTTGCTCAGGTTCACCTTCTAGGTTTTCATGATTGAGATGGGGTATGACCCCTCATCTCCAGAGTCATAGCTCAACATGCAAACCACTACACCATACTGGCTCTTAACTTTGTTTGACAAAAACACATCCACAAATCTCCTCTGAGAAGGAACCCCATAAAGTCAAGTTCCCAATAACAGGAGAGTAATTACAGGCAATTTACAATAACCCTGTTCATCTGAATGTGGTTAGAGAGGCATTTTAGACATTCAGTGGTTGAAATTAATTTTCATTGTGCAGGGATATGTGCATATTACCCTGTCCTCACTTTAGCTTTACTTGTATTCAGGCAAATGCATCTGTCATCTACTGTCATCTACTGTCATCTGACTGGGGCTGATTCTTCATCTAAAGATGTGGTGACTGGAGCATAAAGCTCTCATATTCTGCCTTTTCTACTCTCCTTCCTCTCTCTTGTTTCTCCCCCTACCTCTTTTGCTTTACTGGATGCATTTTTCTCCCTAAAATCTCCTGTCATGCTGGAATGGGGTACAGAGTTTAGCATGGAAAGGAGAGAAACTGAAAGTATGAAATATTGCTGTTGATATTTTGTTATGTGCCTTCAGGTCAGCTCCTACTTATGGCAACCATATCATAGGGTTTTCTGGGCCAGATTTATTCAGAGGAGGTCATTGCTATCCTCTGAGAGTGAGGGGTGTGTGACTAGTCCAAGATTTCCCAGTGGGATTCCAAGGCAAAATGGGGTTTCAAACTCTGGTTCTCCCAGTTCTTCATTCAAACCATTACAGCACACTGGCTCTATGGAATGGTATATAGGTCCAATAAAAATAATAACATCCACTATGAGACTCTGCTTTTGAACTTGGCAGCTGTGGTGAGGTTTGTGCTCCAGTTTAAGCACCTTACATGCTGGCACAGCAATTCTTAGGACAGAACTGTAATTACTTAAATAAATCACAAGAGAAAAAGAGACAATCTTTAACTAGCCAATGTGCTTCCCCCTTGTATCCACATTTGTGCATTGAAAACAAAAAGCAATACTTGAGTATTCCCACTAAGTAGCATTTGAAGAATACAATTCTTAACGAATGTTTCCAATAAAGGGGATTATTTGCTCATTCTGTAAGTGAACAGTATTCTACTCCTCTAGGATTAGGAATAAAATCAAAATAAATACAATGTATGTATGCATGCTACAAGACAGGCCATCTTGCCAAATGTCATCCTGCCAAAAAAACAAGCTAATGCTACAACATCAGAGTGATCAAGTTGTCAGTTTGTATGAAATGGAGCTTTATGAAAAAGCTTCATGTTTTGAAATAACGCTACCAATTACAAAGAACTGAATCATAGTGCTGTCGTTGTGCATTTCTAAATGTTAATGATTTAACTCTGGGAATATGAAGAGGGGGGTTATTCAACTGGAGAGAAAAAAATTCACTATACAATTTATATGATCATAACCTATGATCAAGTGATCTAAATGGTTTCCTGTATCCCATTTCAGGTGAATTGAAATGCACAAGGTAATTGACAATGCTACCTATGTAAAGATCAAAAGTATAGTATCAGTGTGTATGGCAATTCAATTTGATATAGCTAGACTGCTAGGCAGAACAGAACATTAATTTTTTTATTGGCAAACTTATGCATTTTCTGTGTTGGAATCAGAGAGAGAGAGAGAAAGAGACAGAGAGAGAAGGAGGAGGAGGATTCTTTGATAACAATATCTTTCTGAACATCACTTGGGCTGGGAATTATCATTTTGATTTAATTTCCTATGAATAACATTTCTATATCACGATGCTCATGTGAAATCTGTGTTATAAACTAAAAACAAAAATGTCAATCCAGATAAAATTCATTATGACTAATTTGAATACCATTTCTTCAAAAGGGACTTAAATATTTACAAAATGTGGTTGGTTAATGCCAAAACATTCACTGAGTTCAGAGAAAACAGTTTAAAATATTGGCTAGCATTCAGTACTGCACTGAAGGATTTATAAACTAGAATTATAGGTGCATAACTGCACTGTAATCAGTAAGTGTTCAGTGTACATAGTGTACTGTAAAACTATATAAATGCCTGTCCACCTTAAGAGCAAGCAGCCTGACCAGGCAAAGGATTTGGGGGTGCAAGGAAGATGGTGTTTCCACACACATACAAACACATGCACCCAAATAACCAAGGTGACAACAATCAGAGGCAAAATTTCTGTCATAATTCCTTCTTGCATCTCTGCTTACTTGTGAGAAGAGGTGGGAATGTCATCTTCCATACTCCTGATTGATTGGCCTCTTTTATCTGCTGGCTCTTAAGGTGGGCTGTGAAGTGTCAGGCCAGGAGATCTTACTTACACATACTTAACCAAATAACCAATGCAGAATATCATGTTTGTCTTTAATTAACGTTTTTCAAGTGGTATGGGTTCTTGTAATATAATTATTATTCAGATACTTCAGTTGAATGTAAAGCCTTTAAACAGGTGTAATGGGAGGGGGGATATAGACCTAAATCATGCTAGTTAGGAGATATCTGCTAGCGTGATTGTTTTTTTAATTCCTTTTGACTCCCTTCCTTTTGTCATCCTTTGCACCCCTGAAAACATGCTCTGAAGGGTTTCCCAGACTCTGGAGCAGATTTTGATGGTTCGAGGTGTATGCGGATAATGGAAAGGGGAACTGTACTGTTCTTTTGGTTCAAATAACATAACTATTTCCATTAACACAATAACTCTATTCGAGCCTGTCAATGTGTACCTGATACCAACCAGGCCGGGATAAACATTCTTTCACAGTTCAGATTCCAGTTGTGTAACAAGCACAAAGTATTTTTGTGATGATATGAACAGATTAGCAACTGACATGAAAACAAGAAACAAAACCTGGTCTAATGTCTCTCTATTAATCCTTGTTAACAAGTCAGCAATCCTATAGTAATGTCAGCAGAGCAATTATGCAAACCACTATACAAGGATCTTGGTTTTCCTTGGCATTCTTAAGAAGAAAAAGTTAAATCTTAACATTTTCAAAACACACTGTAAAAATGGATGGAGATCCAGTTTCTAAATTCACTGCAGTTGTGCCAGGCAACTTTTTTTGGAAATGTTTAATTTGATGGATCTGTCACACAGACAAAAATGACACCTTTTCAAACACTGTATTTTATTTTCAGCAAACGAAGAAGTAGAAGGTTACAGCTCTGTAATCTGGCTTTAAACTAGAACATCAAGCCCACAGAGTGTAAGAAAGCACTACTGGGAGATGTCTACAACTGATCTCCCTGCCTTGTGAGGCTTAAGATTACATAAACACATTCTCTTTCATTTAACCTCCTCAAAGCTTGTCTCTTTGAATCAGAACTCATGTTGGCCACTCCAAATTATTGAGACACAACTTATCTACAATAGACTGCTCCAAAAGATTACTGACAAATTATAAGCAATTTCAGCTGCCTGTAAATGTTTCCTGTGGATCATTTTGACTGACCTTGAGATCAACCTTAAGCAATCTGGGTATTTGTCTTTTCATATATTTCCCCAGTGGATATGAATATCAGTTGTATTAAAAATGATGGATGGTGGCAATTTCCTATTAATTGCTATAAAAAACCTTTAACACTTTTGATGTTGACCACCACCAACAAAAAAAATGACTGTGTTTCAGGTGAATGTTTTGTCTGGAAGACTTAGCGTAAACAAGGTCTGAATGATCCCTTTGAATAGTTGGGGAGTCAGAGAAGCAGCCTTGGCAATAGTCCTAGAATTACAAATAGTCTGAAAAAGCAATGAAATCATCTATTCAACAGAAGTCATTGCCACAAGGAGCAAATAGAAATACTCACTTTCTTTTGTCTCTTATAGTCAGGTCTTTCTAGATCTATGCTAGTAAGGATGTATTCTGAAGATTTTAAAAGCATGGTGGTTAGGATTTTTTGGTCTATTAAAAAAAGAGAAAGAGAAAGTATACTTTTGTAGCATTTCCACCACTGTGTCTGAATTTCAAATGATAAGAGTTGTTAAGCCGTCCCCGTTCAGTGCTGAGGGGCACCATTTTCCTCGGGCTGAAAACTTTTGCCCAGAACATTTAATGCCCCTCAGCACAGAACGGGGACAGCTTGGCACTGGGGGACAGAATGGTGCCTTTTGGAGGACGCTTTGGTATGCGATAAAATCTGTTTTTGGCTGGTCACGTGTGCACATGAGCATCCTCTTCCCATACCAGGGGGGGAAACGGGTGCGATAAAGTTCATAGTGTAATGTGACAAAGCCCCTGCTCTATATATCTCCTTTGTACTGTGAAGAAATGTATGCACTTTTTCCTTCACAGTGCACATGAGCTAAAGTCTCACACAAGGACTTAACAATAGGGTCTCATGCATGTATAAGCTAATATTCCCAACATTTCTTGTAAGACAATAATTTTACCTCTTGTGTCTGAAATTATAATCTTATTTGTCTGATAAATAGAAGAGCTATGATCTAAATGCAATATCTGTTAGCCCTCAGGATTTTCTTTCCCCTGTAGCCCTGTATACCACCAGATACTCTGAAGGGGTTTCAAGCCCTCTGGGGTAGATGTTAAGAGTGTATAGAGGGGTGCAAGGTTCATCTGATGCAAACAGCCACATCAACAGAATGGTACAATGGGATCCTGTGCAGTGCCCTCTTAACTAAAGGGTGAAACAGACCACCCCAAAGGGGCAGCTTGAAGCTTCCCCTGAGAAACCCAGATTGGGGCTGCAGCAACTGCACACCATGGCCCCCATCTGCCTTTTTGCTGGTCCAATTAGAAGAGGCAAATAGCCACCCCTTTTAGCACCAACAAAAAGTTGGCTTTTCCACCCTGACACAGACAGAAGCCGGCTTTCAGGTGCTCTGGTGGTATGTGGTGTGTAAATGCCATGTCGCTGGAGCACCTGGAAGCCAGTCCATATGTTGGCAGCCTAGTGGTGTGAAGCTGGCTTCTGGGCAGCTTCAGAGCATGCAGCATCAAAACGCTATGCTCTGAAGCCACCTGGATGCCCAAGTCTGTAGACCATGTAACTGTGTCAAATGGACTGCATAGTCCAATGTTTGTAGACCTGATTGAATGCAAATACTAGTTTATATCCAAATGCTAGTCCCAATTAGAATAGAAATACTGAATCAAAGAGTCAGTTTACCATTAGCAGATGAATCACTGAGTCTACTCTAATCTGAACTAGCAGTTGAATCCAAGATGATGGCTGTAATCTTGCATATGAGCAAAAATATATTTCAATTACATATTATGTCCACAGTCAATCATTCATATGTGAGGCAGATTGTGGGAGTTATGTGCAAGGGGAATCCCACTGCTCCATCATGTTTTCACCCCCCGCACACACACACAATTTGTCTACATAGAACATTATTGCACTAGTATAAATGCAAACAACTGCATTTTGGTAAATATAGCTTTAAAAGTAATCAGTATTGAATATTATTGATTTTTAAATAAATTTTAGGAACATCAATATTGAAAATGGGAGTAAACTCACTATTGTCATGTAGAATGAACACATTTAATCTATGCTTAATAGTTTTCCCTCATGAACTTGATTTGCAGTGCATTTATTACTTCAGAGGTTAATGACTGATAATGTTCGCAAGCCTCTCAGGAATTGTGTGCAGTTCTATGCATCTAATCACAATCACTCTGAAAGAAACATAGCCACCCCCTCTCACTCAATCTCTCTCTTTTTCTTCCTATTTCATAAAAGACTTCTTTTAAGCCTGAAGGCATAGTATGTGATTTAGAATATTGTAGACAGTAAGGTCCAACAGGTGGGTCTAGTGTCATTGTGGTGTATCTTGAGAGTCTTTCATTTGCCTTTAATTCAGATATATTCATATACAAATATAAATTTCTCATTTACACAAATTCATCATCAATAATAAACTTTCTGCAGGCTTTAGCCTTGTAACTGGTATGTAATGAAAACTTTGGCCTCGTAACTGATATGTAATATTTTTGATGGGACATAGAAATAAATCTCACCTAGATAATTTTCTCTGACTGTTTTTCAGTAAATAAGATTGTATAGAAATTGAGGAAGAGAGATATGCGGAATCAAAAAAAGATGATGATTATCATAGTTGATAATCATATTTGATACATTTAGTGTGGAAAAGCACACAATACACAAGGGGAAATGGTTACACTGCAGTACATCAAATAGATTGAGAAGCACTTCTGTAGAATACTTCAGCAAACTACAAACCCTGGAATTCCTAGTTTGGAGCTATGACAATTAAAATACCAAGAAATTGAATGTATACTGCAGTTTGTTTTGTGTCTTTAACCTTTCTGAGCCAGCATGGCACAGTGGTTAGAGTGTAGGACTAGGGATCTGGAGATTGGAATTTGATTCTCCCGTTCGGCCATGGAAACCTGCTGGGTGAGTTACATCCTCTCATCTCCAGAAAACCCCAAGATAGGGTCACTGTAGAGTCACCATAAGGGGGTAATGACTTGAAGGCACACAACATCAAACATTTGTAGAAGCCAAAATATGAGACAAGACATTTTCTTTCTCTCTGAGGCACACAGAGACACAGACAATGAAAATTGAGGGCTTAACTTGCTGGCGAGAAGAGGTTAGGGTGACATAATGGAGATGCCTCTCTGATGGTTGAAAAGGTTTTCACTAGTAAGTGAGATATCTGCACCACAACTTCCCGCTATACCTAAAAAGAATTCCATAGATGTGATTTTACAGCTGGTAGACTTTCTGCTAGTCATGGCTATTGTAAATGCCCCAATTTGGTCTATTAGACTGAAGGCCTCTACCATTATCACTCTACTGTGGGTGTTGAAAGCCTTGAGAAGTGGCTGAGAATCCCTCACCCCACTCCTGCCTCACCCTCACAGATTACTCTTGTTAGATTTGTAAATTTTGTCAGTCAATTAATAATTGAAATTCTCTATTTAATATCAATACCTCTTTGATGATCACCAAATGCAGAAGATAGAGGATGTGATTTTATTTTGTCTATGAGCTTCTCTGTGCATTTGGCTAGTTACTCCAGAAGAAAGAATGCTGAACTAGATGGACCTTTGGTGTGATCCAGCTAGGCAGTTCTTGTGAATAGACCATCCGATATGCTTAATAACCCACAAATGATGCAGCTGTTCATCTAATATAAGCAATAAGCTTTCTCAAGCACTCTTAATTCCTTTACCCTTACAAGCTTTATTCCAATAGCGGGTATTTATTGTTGCAACCATAGCAATAAAAATATTTATTGGCAGCAGTGATGCAAATTGTAAACAACCATCTGCCTTTGGTTTCTTTCATTATGTTCCTTGAACATTTTTATAACATCAGTGTAATAAAGTTTGAAGAGAAGATAGCACTGAAGTGACTTTGAAATACTTTTCTGCCATGGGACTTAGCATGAGTTCTGTAACACAGTTTTTTCCTCCTTACGTCATGCATAACAATTCCTTCTGTCCTTCTCTGGCTGACTTGAGATGTATCATGGTTGGTGTTATCTGAATCAGAAAACTATAACTTGCATTCCCCCCCCCCCCTATGAATCAGGATTTGAAACCAGCATTTTCTTCCAGTTTTCATTTTTAAATTCCAGTGCAAATACAAGCCATAGTCTGTTGCTTTAAATGGGATGGCAAAGAAGAGCCCTATTCAGACTTTCCTGTTGTAGACCATGTAGAATTCAAGGAAGGGAAGGATGCCAGGCATTCCACTGTCACTGTTTCTGCTGCTTTTCTCAGGTGAATGATGACTTTCTGAAGAGGAGAGAAATGTTCATTCATGAAGACTCTCCATGTGATTTGGAACACTGATTTCTAGTTTTCTGAATCCAAAGAAAAACTTTCATGGATAGAAGTGGTTCTCTTCTTCAGAAAGTCATCCTCATGGTTTGCCTCCAACCAGGGAAGACGTTTTCACTCTTAAGCAAAGGGAGACAAAGGGAAGAATGAACACTGTCAATCCAAAGTTTTTGGAAGATTTATTCTTACTGCATAGTTTGGAGTTGTGAACCAGCTGGGTCCATTGGGAATAATATTAGGGCAAAAATATTTTGTAATGTAAACCAAGGTAAAAGGTAAAGGTATTCTCCATTGACAAGGTTGTAGTCGTGTTTGACCATAGGGGGCGGTGTATCTCCGTTACTAAGCTGAAGACCCAGCATTGTCAGAGAAGATTTTCATACCAGCACTTACCGTGGGGTAAGCAAAGTTCCCGTTCATAGGAAATTACTGCTCCCCAAATGATTCAGAGATGCTGGAGGTGAGGGGATGATTCTCTGACATTTGGGAAGCATGTCAGGCTTTCAGACACGCATGCTTCCCTGTTGTTTTACCAGTGCTTTCCCCATGGTAAGCACTGGTATGAAAATCTTGAGAGACTACTCTGTGATCACGTGGCCAGCATGATTGCACAGAACACTGTTTACCCTCCCACTGGAGTGGTACCTATTAATTTACTTGCATTTCAATGTTTTCCAACTGCTAGGTTGGCAGAAGCTGGGACTAGTGACAGGAGTTCACCCCATCATGCAGCACCCAGGCCTCAGACTGCCAACCTGCCGATCTGACAGTCAACAGAGTCAATATCTTAACCACTTGAGCCACTGCATCTCTTACTGTAAAACCAAAGATGTGCACAGATCACACTCTCTGTATCATGTTTCATTATTGTATATTGCAGGACATTTCCTTTGGTTGCTAAAAATGTTCTGGAAGAAAAATGAAGCTTCATTAGTTGTAGACAAAACAGATCTGACTCTCTTGGTAATTGCGCCTATAGGAGATCCATGGAATAAATTGTTGAAGGGAGAGTTAACACTAATGTATATCCTATTGATTCAGTGGGTTTGCTCTAGATGAGACTGCCAAGTAGTCCAGAACTAGATTTTGAATTAAATCTTTTTATTCCTAAATGTAAAAACATCTCTGAATCATCATACATGTGTATTTTCATGCAAGTTTGAATATCTTGTATTTACAACAATTCTATACTACCCATGGCACTCTTGGTCAGACCCTTCCATTGTGACCTGTCTGGCATGGGAGGTCCTGCCGGTGGCTATTATACCACCACCAGTATAGCTCACAACTTCATTAGGGTACACAAGCCTCTCCCCCACACAGTCAGAGCATAGCTGGAGGAGAATAGGAGGCCGGAAGATGACAGTTAAGGAGGGAGGAGCCTCTTCCTTCAGGCTATCTCTGGTGGAGCTGGGTTTCCAAAGGGCAGGATGGGCTCTCTAGCCTTATGGCAACCATCCTAGGAGAAGGAAAACTCTGATCCCAAACATGGGCAGATGGTGCTCGTCTGACCCTGTAAGGTCAACTATTGAAGAGAAGGAAACTCTAATCAAACCTACAGCCCGAGGACCTTGCTGCCACCATCCATGCTTGTCAAGGCCTTAGCAGTCGAACCTCGGGTTTAAAGGGTGAGGCCAGTTCCATGCACGCTGCGCTCCACCAGAAAAATCCATTGCACAGGCTCGAAGGATACATCCAACATCATCAACGCGCTTGTAGAAAGAAAAGAAGAGTCCTTCCTGAATCTTCATTTGCGAAGTAAAGCCAAGAATACTACCCATCATGAAGATGTTCTCGGGATATTTTACAAATAAAAGTTAAAACCACGAAGTATAAAAAATAAAACACATAAAAGGTTTTAAGAATTGCAACAACAGAAAACAATAGAGCAAAGACCGTAAAAAAGATCAAATCCAAAAAGCCTGAAGGGGGGATTGTTGTGAGTTTATTATGCTGCTTTACTGACAGATTACTCAATCCATTTTTCCTGTTTAAAATTCTATCAACCTTTATTACTGTGATAATTTTGGTAAGTCTCTTTGAGATTTTATGGATCAGGAGAGGTATATAAATAAGATAAGTGAATGAAGGCACACTTCTGCAGGACATTTACCAGAGCAACCTCAACCAGAAGTTATTCATTTCCCTGGGCCTGAACAGGGGAACCTTGCAACTCCAACCTCACCCCAACACTGCTGTAAATTCACCTGTAATTGTTACAAGAGGAGAAATGAATCAGAATGGTCAGATCCTTGGATCTGATTGCATCATGGGGAAAAAGAAAGAGTGAGAAGGGAATGTTTCTGTTTGTTTTATTAAAAGAATGTTTCTTTCAGTCATTCAGGTCAGCCAGGATCATTTCAAACAGCTGAGTTTTTCCAAGCATGGGCTCACTGCATCTACCCACTGCCTTTGTCAATTTTAATTGACTCGAGTGAATAAAATTTAACAGCAAAACATAGACTGAGTGGGAGGCAGCACTTTAAGAAAATGGTTTCCTTTTCTTGACCTTTTGATATACAGGAAGCACAGTTTGGAATTCAACTAAACTAAAGAACAAAGAAAGGAATACCATTTCCAGATTATCCTGATAAGTGAAATTAATAGGAAAGTGTAAATATCAGATGAGTAAAGGGTTTGAAAGTTGTTATATTTTTTTAAAGCCTAACTTACCTTAAAGGATCTTAAGGTGAAGAACACCAGCACTTATGTGTAGCTGTGCTGGATTTGTGCTTGGATATGTTAATTAATTGAGTATTATGCAGTCTTGGTGTGTGATCAGAATCTCGGCATTTATCATGTGACTCACATTTAGGTGATGCTTCAAACTGATATGTGAAAAGAAAGATCAAATGAAACCACTGGCAATTGATCTTCAGTTTTGAAATGGTGATTAACCATATAAGTGAACAGATTTTCAGAATTGTCCCATTCAGCAACGCTATTTGAAATCATGAGTGATTCATCTTGGAACCAAAACCTGAAGTGACATATGAGCTTTCAACTCCCAATGGCTGATATTAGAGATTAATTATATATATTTTCTTAAAAGAGCAATAGCTGCACATTTGATTCTTTTTTTCACATCAGAGTTCTTAGACTATTGCCACCTGGCCCTGGTGACATGTTACCTTTCTTCTTCTTTTTTCCTCCCTTCTTCATTTAGCAGGACATAACATGTAAAAACTAGAAGTGATTTACAGTTTGTTATGTGGTTTCTTGGGCCAAAAACAACAATGCTGAAGGAAGGGGAACTACTGAATCCCCCCCCCCCCACCCAATATAGGAGGCAGCAAGGCACTTTGGGTTTTTAAAGTGGTGGGTGTGGCTGGTTAATTTTATTATTTATGGAGTGAGATATTACAAGATCATATCAGTTTGAATATTTATTTTTTCAAGAAAATAATCAGAAGAAAACTGAGAAATAAAGTATACAGTTATCTTAATGACATCAAATACTGTAAGGGATCCTCCAAATGGGTCAAATGTTGCTGGATTTGTAGCTGTATTTTTTTTGTTTTGCTTTAAGTAATCAGACAACATTTGTATTTTCCTGGATTATTTGCTGACATTTTCCAGCACCAGTAGCAATATTTTATTCCCACTCAGAGGGTTTAAAAAAGTTTGACTTGGACTTCTTGGCTACTTTTGCTTCTAACTGCTGTGGTGGCATTGGTGAGATGTGGCTGACAGCAGAAATGTTCCCCTGAAGTTTAATGAACAGATATCATTTCTCTCCTCTTACAAAACTGCAGGGAGGAGGCAATTCCCATTGCATTCCTCCCCCACCCTCCTCATGTCAGTGCAGTGCCCCTTAAAGTTGGACTGATTGATGTAAGCAATTATTCAACAGCAAGCATTACCCAATAACAAGGGAGTATCCCTGTTGTGAGAGCTCTCACCTCTTTGCATCACTTCAAGAAACTGTATGTTAGTGGTTATTCAGATGATGAAAATAATCCAGGTAGAATCTCGGTTGAATCATTGTTGTTCACATGCATTTCAAATGCATCCGATGAAGGGTGTTTTTTTTTGGGGGGGGGGCTGCCAAAACTCCCCACTTAACCTGGGATAATCAATCTCAGGGTTTTTCCTGAGTTTCCTTCAAAGTTTCCTTGGCTGTGTGAATAACGAATGTGAATAGACCTGAGCTAAACTGGAATAAAACTCTGCATGCCTTGAACATGCTTCAAATATATTCGCATCATCAACTCCATCTTTATCCGAATGGTAGCACATACGAGCAACAGAACATGTAGTGATGTGCAGAGATTTGGTTCCATAGTTGAACAACAAAACTGGAATGTGTGAGTGAGATTATTTACATCGTCACACTAAAACAAACCATGGCCTGTTACAGACAGGCCAAAATAAAGCTGCTTCGAGTCACTTTGGGGTATGGTATTTCAATGATGCATGTGTCCTAAGAGTCAAAGCCGCACCAAATCGAGTCACTTTGGAGGTATGGTATTTCAATGATGCATGAGTCCTAAGAGTCCAAAAGCCACACCAAGCTGCATTCCAGTCCTTAGGACTGGAGCATGGCTTTGGTGCGGCTTTTGGACTCTTGGACACTTGCATCATTGAAATACCATACCTCCAAAGTGACTCGAAGCAGCTTTATTTTGGCCTGTCTGTAACAGGCCCATGTCTGAATAACCCTATTTAGAGCTCAGGATATGCAGCTGCTGAATGGGACCTAGTGTTCGTATGATATATGGACCAAGGGATCAAAACCAGAGGGATCAAAAACACCTAATAGTAAAGACAATGAAACCCTATTCCAGACAGAAAGTGTTTACAGCCTGTTGGAAGGGCGAATAGCTTGCTGTGGGTTTCTGGTTCTTACACAGGCTGCAGATTTCCGGTCATGTATCTGACTGCTGTTAAACAGAATAAACCTGTGGATGGCTGGGGAGGTCAAGTTTAGTTGAGTTGCTATTTCCTAACAGACTTTGCTATAGAATTTTAGTAATCCATGTTTTTACAAGAGATTCACTAATAAGTATTAATTGCCTAGTTGTTTTAACGTGTATCTAACTAAAGACAATAAGTGATTAAGGTCTGTTACAGACAGCCAAATAAAGCTGCTTCGAGTCACAGTGGAGGTATGGTGTTTCAATGATGCATGCGTCCTAAGAGTCCGAAGCCACACCAAAGCCACACTCCAATCCTTAGGGCTGGAGCGTGGCTTTGGTGCAACTTCTGGATCTTAGGACGCATGCATCATTGAACACCATACCTCCACTGTGACTCGAAGCAGCTTTATTTTGGCTGTCTGTAACAGGCCTAAGTCTTACTTTTACCTTGAAAATCATGTGTAGTTTAATCAATTATTTATTACATTTAACCTGGGGAAAGAACAAAAGTGTAGATCCTTAAAAGTGAGTCTGGATATTCGATTTCAAAATAATATTTCAAAAGAACAGGATTTGAAATAGCGCTGGAGAATGTGTGGCCCTTTAGCTCTCATCAGCCCAAGCCTACAAGACCAATTGTCAGGGATGGAAGAACTGCAGTCAAAAACATCTGAACCCCACTGGTAAGAGGCAGAATTTATACTGTCAGGAAAAAAATCATTTGGAAAAGATCCCTGCAGTTGTGAAGTATTCAAGTCACTGGAGTTTTAAAAATTATCTGATCCAAAAAAACTCTGATACAAAGACCCAATTGGCCCAAATGGGAACATTTTACCTTGTATGAGTCCATCATTTCCATACATTTCAGTTGTGGCTTTGATTAAAATGGTTAAGGCACAGATATCAGTGACTGCTTCGAAGGGGTTAAACCTGCTATTCAGAGCTGAGCCAATTTTGCTTGGTGTTTTTCTGCACTGCAGTGAAAGTTAATTCATTCTAAAGCAGAGAGCTTTCCAGCAGCATTGTTAATATTATAATGTCCTTTTGCAATGCTGGCCTAGCTAGCTTATTAGATGAAGGAAAAAACTAGAGATGTGCTGACAAGCGGGTTCACCATTCTGTAGAGGGGAAAAATATTTTTAATCAAAGTTGCTCTGTTTGATTTTCTATACAAATCACAAATGTCTTTCAAAGTTCAAATGCATCCCTGTTAGCAACCCAGTTAAAAGGCATGTACTGTATGGGATCAGGTGTTGTGTTTTTATTTTTAAATGTAAAAAAACATAGCCTTGTTGGTTGAGTCCAATATGCCATCCAGTTAATTAAGCTCCATTATTAACTAATTAAAAGAAAAGAAAATTTGCTAATTGAATGTACTTTTAGACAACCTGTACAAGGTCTAGTTAGCAAGACAGTGCTCAGAAGCAAGACTGCCACTTCAGTTGATATTTAGGAAGGATCTCAAAACCTTCCTATTCCAGCGGCATTCCCCGATAAATATCCTGCGGGCCTCCTCCTCTTTCGTGGCCAGAGGCTGGGCTATGGGGCTTTTACTGCTGTCTTGTTTTAATTGTGTTTTAATTGTTGATTGTTTTAACCTGTTGTGAGCCGCCCTGATCGTAGGAAGGGCGGCATATAAATAAAATTTTATTATTATTATTTATTAGAAAATAAATTAAATGGTTTCAAAATGTTTACTGGGGGAAATGCAGGAAAAACCACTTTCCCCCACCCAAATAGAAACAAAAGCAGAAAACGGTGACATTACAGCCTCAGTGAAATCTGCAGGATGAAGAGAAGTCTGACAGCATATTTAAGGTGAAATTCATTCCTTGAACATTCACATTCCTGTCTTGGCTCTGGCTGCCAGATAAAAGGAGAACCAGTTTATTAACAATACACACAAGTTTCTAGGAATGTCAGCATTGGGAAACCTGAGCAGTAGGCTAGCAGGCAATAAATGCCTTATAGGTCAGTCTGTTTAACAAACAGCACCACCTCAATTGAGCATAACCTGGCATTAACTTAAGGCTAATTCACACAAGTACGTTCATCTTTTGATGGCTCTCAACTGCAGTCATTTCTATCAAAAACATTTGCATCTCTGTTGACAAGTAACAGAGGTGATCTGACTTTCTTGACAGTCTGTGATGGCTGATTTACACATGGAAATCATCCCAATGGTGCTATAGTCAACATATATGGGCAAACAGACTCTTGTGGTAACATGGTCTCCAATTTTTTGGTGTATAAGAGCCAGCGTGGCATAGTGGTTTGAGTGTTCAATTGCAGTTCTGGAGACCAGAATTTGATTCCTTGCTCAACCATAAAACCCACTGGGTGACCTTGGGCAAGTCACATGTTCTCAGCCTCAGGCCAAGGCAATGGCAAACCTCCTCTGAACAAATATTGCCAAGAATATCCTATGATAGTTTCCCTTTAGGACTGCCATAAGTCAGAAATGACTTGAAGACATACAACAACAACAAATCTGTTTAAATCCTGGGAGGGGTGCACAGTCAGCCCCAAATAAAGCCTTGTAAAAGATATACAGTGCATTCATTATTTAAGAATACTGATTGCAGGAATTTGTTTCCATAGTAGGAATGAATAGAGCTCATAGCTGTTAGTTACCCACAAAAATAAAATAAAATAATAAAAAAACCCACTCTATTTATCCAAAATGTTATCAGCTTCATCTGCATAATGATGGATAGTGGAAGGTTATTGATTTGGTGATATTGTGAAAATAATCAAAATTCTTGCCAGTCTACGCAAATCTACCCAGTGTCTTCTGTCCATCACTGACATAAAAAGTTCAACATGCTTCACATTCATTGTCGTCTTGGCAATAAGCTTGCACATTTGGCTTTTACTATCCTCACATTGTAGATGCCCGACTGATGTTGGCTTGTCTAGTACCACAGTTCATGGCAAAAAGATCAAACAAGCACATTGTGACTCACAGCTTGGTCTCTTAGGCCCGAAACAGAGGTGCTAAAAGGTCCACCATCAGGCAGCACTGAGGGCATGCTGGTTACACAACACACACCCTGAATGTGGCCGGAAGGCATGCCAAGCCCATCTGAACCCAGAAGAGCTAGGCCAAAAACGAGTGGACAAAAACCATTCTTTTTGGGCAGTGACTCAGGACCGTGGCAACGGTCTCACCAAACTGCAAAACCCAGGACTCCATAGGATGCAGCCAGAACAGTTGAAATGGTCTCAAACTGTGATTATTGTTGTAGTGCAAAAGTGTAGGTTTGTAAAATTTAAACCATTTGGAACAGAGACCCCTGGGATCTGATGGTTTCTGTGTTGGTGGAGCAGAGATTCCTGAGTATTAGTGTGTATTTTAAAGATGCTATCCAAGGTCCTGAACTCTGTCCCCAAATAGTTTCATTATCTTGGATAGTTCCTTTAAAGAAGTGCTGTAAAGTAACTGGAAACTGTTCCTCAACACACTAAGAAAGGAATTATATGCTCACTTATTACCTTAAATTTGAAATTTAATTTGTTGTTGTTGTTGTTGTTGTTGTTGTTAATTGCATTTGAGTCAACGTCAATTATAATTGCCGATTGTAACAAAATGAAGCATTTCTTGACTGTTGAATCTGAGATATTTGTGGATGTGTGTGTGTTTGGTTTTGGGTTTAACATCACAATATTGAAAATCACTATGAGATTTTTAAAATGAGAAGTTATAGAGAAATGTTAATATATACAAACATACATAAAATCTGTTTTTTTAATGTCTGTACCACAACAGGCTACAACATAGATTACATAGGTCACAGTGGCATTCTGTGGAGAGCAAAAAGGATTCCTGAGGGCTGCCATAAGTCTGGATGGGTCCACTTTCTTTTCAGTATGAAATCAGGGCAACATCACCCAGAAGTTGCTACTAGAATCCCAATGGAGTGCTACAGTTCTGTTGTCTTGACATCTCTGCAGACTCTGTACTTTTCTGAGCATTTCAGGAAGCCCATGGTAACTAGTCACATCCCTCTCAGAAGTACAATTTCTCTTGGGAGGCTGGCACCACTGCACTCATTGTTACAATCCTTCTTTCAGAAACTGATTTGTTTTGTGCTGTTTTCTATTCACATCACAATCCAATCAAACTGTAGAATATAGGAAAGATCAAAGCAGTATAGCATACGCTCTACAGTAATTCACAAAATATAAGAGGCATTAAAATTTTCATTTCTCATTCTTGAAAGGAAAAACATAAAGGTAACAGAAAATGATGCAGACTATGAATCTATTCTTGAAACAATGATTGTAGCAAGGGCTAGAAACTGTATAAGCCAACAGTTGCTGACTTGTTAGATCACCTTCATCACTAAGAAGAGGTGTTTTCTTCTTCTTTTCCCTTCTTTTTGCAGTTTCCTGGCACACTGATGTAAAATCTACAAAGACAAAATTACTGTTTCATGTGCAATGGAGTAAACAAAATCAACTTTGCCACAAAGAAATTATAAAAATCACCTTAGCAGAGAAACAAGAAACTTGCTCCCACAAACCTGTGTGCTGCTTTAGCATAACAGTTTAGTTTTGTTTCTGGTGAATACGAGTAACATGCTTCATTCTGTTTCATTATTTTCCCACCATGGTCTGGCTCTGTCCTACATTTGAGTCAACATGATTTCCAGTTTAACTTGGAGAGAATTTAAAAAGTTTTTGGAACTGTAATGTTTACCATTTGCCATAGGTATTGGTTCATTCTAAGAAGGGAATGCAAAAAAGCCTCACCAAGTTACCTGGCAATCCACAAGTGCATATGAGTGTTCATTGCATACCAACATAAAAAAGGCACTTTTATGAGGTCGTGCTGGGATTACTTTTGGGACTGTGATGTAACCATCAGGGACGTGGGAAGTGATTGCTGAGTTTGCATCTTCATACCACTTACTTCCCTAAACCAATGGGATTACTGAAGTCCATATGGATCACTGTGAATTTGGAACCTGTGCATTCAGAATTAGTTAGTGAGGGAAAGATGTATACAGAATACTTCAGTGAGCATAGTAATGTCTGTAATGCCTAGAATCTGAAAATGGAAGAGATTGTGAATGCTATAGTTCCATTCCATAAAAAATGTCAGGCACTGTGGAACTCTAGTATCCAAATTAGGAATGAAAAATGAGAACTTTAAGATGTGATTGTTTCATTAGAATGAAGGTAGACCTGAAATGAAGTAATCTGGTAATAATCCTCAAAGAAAAACCCACTGGATAGTTGATACCATTGAGTTAAATATGGTTATCTATAAAAGTATGAGGAAAGTTTCTAATCCATTGAACATTGTTGTAGAACAGAATAGGGAGGAATTCAGAGACACCCTAGCAGAGGTACTTAACAGCATACTAGTGTGTACAGGCTGATCACTTTCCTTTGGAGCAGGTGTGCTAAGCAAATCACAGTGTCTTTCTTTGTTTAACATGGCATCTGAATATACCCATAGTTGGCTCTCTTAATTGTTACTTTCCCAGTGAGCCAGAGAGAAACAACCTTAAAACAAATTCTGGATTCTTGTTCTGGTTTGTGGGAGGAATAAACCACTCACCTGATGGTGCCCATGTTCAAAAACACAATAAACAAAAATGATATTATAGCCCTTAGAAGACTTCAGACTAAAGATCAATGTGGAATGTATCAGTGGCAAAAATTCTTGAGTCTAGTTCATACTGTTTCTCATAGAAAAAGATGACAAGGAGAAATCCTAAAGATTTCTCTTTGAAAAAAGATATCTCTTTGAAAAGAAAAGGTTGGATTTCTGCCTTTTTCTTCAGTAATGGCTAACACCAATGAATGTTTATATTTAAAATGTCTGGCTCACCAGATATTTTAGATTTCAGCTCCCATCATATTTTACCATTGGCCATGCTGGATGCAAATGATGAGAAATGACATTCAAAACATCTGGAGATCAAAATTACCTCTGGTTTATAGGGAATATAGAAAGAAGGGAACCCATCAAAAATGTCTAACCAGAAAAAGATGATTTTTGAGTTGAAATGTACAAGCACTCTAAATAAGTCTTTACTTCTTGAAACATATAGAAACATCTGATGACAGACAGTTTACATAAACTTAATGTTAGGCAAAAATCCAAAACAAAACAACAATCATCTTTTGTTTGCGGAAATCCTTTCCTTAGTAAATACACTGGAGAATGAAGTGAACAGACAATATAGGTTTGTAAATTATTCACGAAAAGGAGGAAACTTTATTTTTTGTGTTATTTCATAGTGTTGGACAGAAATTCTATTTTTGTCTTTGTACAAATATATACAATTGCAGACAAACATCTTCAGGGTTTAGAAATGATTTCAAAACATGTTTATTTGAGCAGCCATTTCATTAAGACTCAGATTCAGTATATTTGCTACAGGACCAGGTAGTACTACTGGAAAATATAAACAGTTTAGGCTGTCAGTAAGAATCATGCAGCTGTTTCTCAGAGTTGTTGAACTGCAACTCCAAGCTTTTGTTTTTTGTGCGTTTTTGGGGCTAAGTGGCCATGTTCTAGCAGAGTTTCTTTCTGACATTATGCCAGCCACAGATGCTGGTGAAACGTCAGGAAGCAACTCTGCTAGAACATGGCCACTTAGCCCCAAAACCCCACAAAAAACTATGGATGCCGGCCATGAAAGCCTTTGACTTCACATTGCAACTCCAAGCATTCCTCACCATGGATTACACTAGCTAAGGCTGCTGGGACTTGTAGTCCAGCAACAATTAGACGCCACATGAATGCCGCAGCTGGATTAGTCCAATGGAGAATAAGATTTGGGCTTGTGAGTTCCTCTAATCTCCTCTAGTGTGAAGATGAGATGTTTTAATTTCCATTCCTAGCTAATCACCATTAATCATCTTGCCCAAACATGCAATAGTTGCATTTTATTTATTTATTTATTTATTTATTTATTTATTTATTGTAATTTGAAGATTTATCTGACCCTCCACCATATATACACTGAATACACATTTTGGCATGCAAAAATGTCCCTTCAGTGGCAAAAGCTTTAAACTAATCAGTTTTATCAAAACAGTGGGCCCTCCTTATCCATGGATGGCAAGCCCATGGCTGGGTGGTGGAGGAAGAGGAGGAAGGCATGGCACCAAATGTAGCACAGCGCAGCAGAAGAGAGGAAGAGGAGGACGAGGAAGAGACGGAGATAGAAGCGGCAGTGGGAAAAGGAAGAGGGAGGAAGAAGAGGTGGCAGGGAGGAGGAGGAGGAGGTGTCTGAGGAGGCGGCTGCCTGGGGGACATCTCAACCCAGAACAGGGACTTTTCCCCAGCCACCCAAAGCCTACTGGGCCTTCCTCTCTTCCTCCTCTAACTCTTTGTCCTTCTGTCACGCGGCAGCATGGCAAGGCCTGGGGGGCTGGAAGTGGAGTGGCAGAGCCTCAGTGGGGATGGAGCTGAAATGGACCACCAGGTTATCCAGCTGGGCCCCAGAACACCCCCCCCCCCAGGAATGGGCCCTCCGGAGTGGCACCCTTGAACCTCCCTTCCATCCAGGTCTTCCTTTCAGCCATGAGACGCCCAAGGCTCACAGTTCCTGCTTCCCCCATGAGGCCTGGATGAGTCCCTCCGACTGCCTCAGTGGTCATGTTCATGAAAGGCTTTTACTTTTTAAGAACATGTTTTGGGGACAGATCCATACAACCACTTTGGATACATATTTTCTATTCACTGGCCGGTTACAGACCGGCAGTTTAGTGCGTGTTCGCCACGCACTAGGGTTACGAAAGGGTGGTGCTTCCGCACCGCCCTAACCCTAGTGCATGGCGAACACGCACTAAACAGCGGCGGCCCTTCTGCATGGCCGCCGCCGTTAATACGTCATGGCCGCGCCGCCTCTAGACGGGGCGGCGCGTCCATGACGTAGTAGCTCCGCGCCAGGGTGCTTAGTGCGCCCTGGACACGGAGCAGGAAGGAGCTCCATTTCGGAGCTCCTTCCGGGTTTAGTCCGCTGGGCACAGCCATCTGAAGGCTGCGCCCAGCAGACTAAACGAGAAAGGGGCCAAGCACCCCCTTTCTCTGCTCCCCGCCGCCGCGGGGTGTCCTTGGGGCTTGAAGCCCCAGGGACACCCCTTTTTCAGGCTGCGGGGAAGCAGCCTTTTGCCGCTTCCCCGCAGCCCGAAAAGCGGTGGATCGGGGCCTCAGCGGCTGCCGGTGTAGCCACTGAAGCCCCGATACTCCGGGGAAAGGGGTGGGGCCAGACCACCCCAAATTGGCGGTGTATATCCCGCCACAGTGATGGCTGAGATTCAATACAGACATGTCAGGAATACCAAAGATTACTCAGTGAAAATGCTGGACGTTTGCAGAGCTATCTAATGATGTTTACTCTCAAGAAAGTACGCCTAGGACTGCATCCTTTAGTGGCATCTTATACCACTAAAGCCTCATGCCAATAAAATACCTAGAGAATGCTCCTCACCCTCCCAATACTGTTTCACCAAATCTGAATTAAATCCTTATTTGAGATATTTAAAGTGTGACTGTTTCTGCTAATGGACTAGCAATTTGTTTCCCCACATGGCATGTTCCAATTTATGCTCATGATAAAGATGTCTTAAGTCAAAACACATGCGTTCCAACATTACAAATATGTCTGCATGTTGTGAGCAACTGGGTAATTATTTTCATGCCTTTTTGCAATTGCTCTGTTTGCCATTGTTTTAGCTACACTGTTTGTGTTACCCCCCCCCCATTCCCTCTTCCTCAAATATGAATTTAATAAGATGAGCCTTCTGGATAGGTCTAGTTAATCTGGCCACAGTCTGGCCTTTTGAAAAGCTCAGCTCTGCACTCATAATTTACAAATTGCTCCCATATATCAGACATCATCAGCTTTCTATTTTTCATATTGCCGCAAAAACAAAAGGTGAAGGAGACATAAAAGGTAAAGGCCTTTTGCAACATAAAAGAGAATGCAAGGTTGATGTATCCTTTGCTTGTGTGTATGTGTGTGTGTGAAAAAGATACAATAATGCAAGGATCTTTCTGATTGATTAAAGTATTGAAGCGTATTTTTTGCTTCATAAATAATGCTCTATTACTTTCCCTCAAAGACAAGCAAACCTTGACAGAGTGACCTTTTTCAGGGCAGGGAGTTGTTTCAGTGCTATAAATTATACTGTAAAACGAGTGGAAATGCTACTGAGAAGTGTGTGACAAAATAAGATTAAAGATTACTACACACAAAAGATTGTTGTTTTATTAATGGAGTCCTGTCAGAGGGATCAAAAATCCTCAGCTTTTTACTGGATGCTGAGATCACGTCAAATGGGAAATTATGAATGCCTTTTGTAACAGGCAAACAAATGTGTCAAAACAATATACTCATTACATCCTCTCCATCCCCACCCAGCAAATACCATGTTTTTGCTTAAAGCAGTTTCACTTCAGATAAAGTTTAAGAACTCAAGTATAGACTTATTCACCTAAAGAACAGAACAGTCTGTGGGCCTGTGATAGTGTGCAAATGAACTGCTATTTTGGGATGCCCAGAATGAAGTGGCTCCTTTGTTTTGTCTGTGAACCACTGGAAAGGAAAGGACAATAGATTTATACATTTATTATTTCCCCCTTTAAGCTATTTACATAGTTGTTTGGAACTGTGCATGTCTCATTTGAACATTGCTTGTAAGAATCAAGCCTCCCCTCATTTTTTCCAAAACTATATTTTAAATGAATTTGACACTCAGCCATATGAAATGAATAGTTAGATAAGTATTGAGCTTATACACAACCACATACACACATACACAAACAAAACACATTTGCTTTTAAATTTCCCATTACTGCCTCTCAGGCTAGTGTCTTAGAATGGCATGATAAGGACAAGTACCATACCTGTGAAAGAAAAGAGAGTACAAACATGTGAATTAGTATTGGTATTTTAGTGACAAGCTTTCTGTCACATAAAACAAAACACGTAATGATTCCATCGTGGAACCAATGCATGCTACTCCAAGTTGAGAGAGATTATTTTCCAGTGATGTTCATTATTTAGATGGTAGGATAAGATGTCCTTCTATCTAATGTTAGGTGTCCCTCTATCTGTATTTGTCTAGTAAAGAGAAAAGAGTCAGTTATCAGAATTATTATTGAAAGTACTGTAAAAACAGCAGAATGTACTTTGTATGCCGTAAACACATTTCAAACAACATGACAGTTCAGCAATGCAACAAGAGCCGAAGGCTAAAATAATGGAAAGATCTGATGTGAGCACACCTACAAGTAGTGGTCTAATGCTAATACTACTTTATACCTTGGGCCGGCTCCAGGCATTGGCCTGCCTGAGGCAAACTACATGTTTTTTTTCTTCTTCAGACTAACGTTGTTTCTTTCTCATCACATCATTTCTTCCTGTTGCTTTATTTAAACATTTTTGCATCATTTTACTTTTATCAAGTGTTTATTTAGCATAATAATAAAGCACATGCTATTTAGTGTTTTTTTTTATTTTCCTTTCACCTAAACATCCTTTAAGACATAGAGATAACTGAGAGCCTTCTGATAATTTGCTCACTTGGATAAAGGCAGAACATAGGAAAGACTCAAATGGCTTTTGATGTGACCCACTCTTTTGAACTCTTAACTCTATGTAATCTGGGGCCCATTTACGCTACACAATTATAGTACTTTTGTTCTCCCTTAACTGCCACTCTTCCAGCCTATGTAATCCTGGGATTTGTAGTATGGTGAGGCACTGGAGCATTCCATCTGATAATTCTAAATACCCCTCCCTAAACTACTAACCCCAGAACTCCGTGTGATGGGACCATGGCACTTAAAGTAGAATAATAGCACTATAATTCTGAGACAGCCAGTGTGATGTAGTGGTTTGAACATTGGACTAGGATTCTGGAGGCCAGGGTTCAAACCCCTGCTTAGCCATGGAAACCCACTGGATGACCCTGGGCAAGTCACACCCTCTGAAGAAACTTGCCAAGAAAATCCCATGATAGGCTCACCTTAGCATCACCATAAATTGGAAATGACTTGAAGGCACACGACGACAACAACAACAACAACAATTCTGTAGTGTAAATGGGCCCATTTACATGTAGGTAGGGTTGCCATAACTGTCAACCTCCAAACTGGGACAAATGTTTAAAAAATGTAGGACAAATGTAGGACAAATTTTAGGCTCAAATGTAGGACATATTTTTAAAATGTAGGACACACAAAAAATTAATAAAGCTTTAATATAAACACATGTTTCTTAGGCATGCTCAAAACAGAGGACATTTGGGCATTATTCCTAGACAGATGGCAGAAATGTTCTTCCCTTTCTGGCCAAACCCCCCCCCCCCAATTTCAAAACACAACAGCTCATTTGGGCATTTAACATGGCTTTATTGAATCATAGAATCATAGAGTTGGAAGAGACCGCAAGAGCCATCCAGTCCAACCCCCTGCCATGTAGGGAATCTAAATCAAAGCATCCCCGACAGATGGCCATCCAGCCTCTGCTTTAAGACCTCCAAGGAAGGAGACTCCACAACACTCCGAGGGAGTTTGTTCCACTATCATACAGGCCTTACTGTCAGGAGGTTCCTCCGAAAGTTGAGCTGGAATCTCTTTTCCTGCAGTTTGCATCCATTGTTCCGCGTTCTAGTCTCTGGAGCAGCAGAAAACAAGCTTGCTCCCTCCTCAATATGACATCCTTTCAAATATTTAAACAGGGCTATCATATCACCTCTTAACCTTCTCTTCTCCAGGCGAAACATCCCCAGCTCCCTGAGTTGTTCCTCATAGGGCAAGGTTTCCAGACCTTTCACCATTTTAGTCACCCTCCTTTGGACATGCTCCAGTTTCTCAATGTCCTTTTTTAATTGTGGTGCCCAGAACTGGACACAATATTCCAGGTGGGGCCTGACCAGAGCAGAATAGAGTGGCACTATTACTTCTCTTGATCTAGACACTATACTTTTATTGATGCAGCCTAAAATTGCATTGGCCTTTTTAGCTGCCGCATCGCACTGTTGACTCATGTTCAACTTGTGGTCTACTTGGACTCCTAGATCCCTTTCACATGTAGTCTTGTTCAGCCAGGTGTCCCCCATCCTATATCTGTGCATTTCATTTTTCTGCCCTAAGTGCAGTACCTTACATTTCTCTGTGTTGAATTTCATTTTGTTAGCTTTGGCCCAGCTTTCTATTCAGATCATTTTGAATCTTGATCCTGTCCTCTGGAGTATTAGCTATTCCTCCTAATTTGGTGTCATCTGCAAATTTGATAAGTATGCTCCCAATTCTGTCATCCAGGTCATTGATAAAGATGTTGAATAACACTGGGCCCAGAACAGAGCCCTGTGGGACCCCACATGGCCTCTTGCATATTTCAGAGGCTTATTGCATAACCAAACCCTTTGGGTTTAACACTTAACATGGGTTAACATGGCTATGCATATTTAATATGTCAAGGTGGTTTAACAAGAAGCGGATTTGCCTTTGGTTTCAAGTTTCTTACCCCAACTGTACTTCTCAGAAGTGTGTACTTGGTCAAGGGACTTTGGCTTTTCTTCTCTGCGCATGAGTTTGTAAAAATCAGAGCAACTTACATTGGACATGCCTCAGAGGCTGACTGATATCAATATCACCATCGTCGCCATCATCACTATCATTGTCAAAGGAAGGCAGACTTGTTAGCATTAAAAGCACCAAAAATACACAAAAAAGACACTTTGGGGGAAAAAACTTTTGGAAATGGGCACCCTCCTCCTCCTCCTCTTACTTCTTCCTCCTCCTTCTCTTCCCCCTCCTCTTCCTCATCCTCCTCTTCTTCCTCCTCCTCTTCCCCCTCCTCTTCTTCATCCTCCTCTGTCTCTTCCTCCTCCTGCGCCAAGAAAGGGTGCTTTCCCCTCCCCCTGGTTGGCCCAGAGGCTCACTACTCCTCCTCCTCCCTCTTGAGGCTGGCCAATGGAGGGCATTCTCTATCGTGGCCCCCAGATCTTGGAATAATCTCCCAGATGAGCTCCGCTCCACCACATCTTTAGCTCTTTTTAAAAAGAACCTGAAGACGTATTTCTTTTCCCAAGCCTTCCCACTGTGAAAAATCATTTTTTCCCTTACCCCTTTTCATTGATGACCCTGGAATGTATATATCGACTTCCCCTTCTATCTGGCCCTTTTGTTGTTAGTATCATTGTGTTGTTTTTAATGCTGTTTTTAATTGATTTTATTGGAATTTTTTATATATAATTGTTCGCCGCTTTGATCAAAATTTTGGAAAATCGGGTTATAAATAAACAATATTATTATTATTATTGTTGTTGTTGTTGTTGTTGTTGTTATGGCCCTGTACGTGCACATGCAACCGGGGCAAGTGCGATCTGGCACCAGCCACAATGCAGCTGCGCGAAGGAGGAGGAGGTAGGTGGGCTGCACACCGCGCACGCAAAAAAGAGAGGAGGAGGAAGAGGGTGGGCTGTGCAGCCATGCGGCCGCGTAAAAGAATGGAGGTGGGGGAGGAGGAGGTGGATGGCCGCTGCAGGAGCGCGCGGAGGAGGAGGAGGAGGAGGAGGAGGAGGAGGAGTGCCGCCCGGCCCAAAGTGAAGGCCAAATCCGGGCCCCAACCCCTGAATTGGCGGAACTGGACCGGGACTGGGCCAGTTCCGCCAAAACCGGGACTGTCCTGCCTGCAGGCAGGTTATGGCAACCCTACATGTAGGGGGAATTAGGACAACACGGTAGCTTTATGACCTCTTCCCAGATCACCATTGCCATCTCCTTCCACATGTAGAAGACAGTAGTCTGCAGTCAAGAACCTCTTTTTTCCACAAAGGCTTTCCATGCAATAAACTCTGGGAAAGCCTAACTCTGGAACAGAATAGAGAGGTGGAACTTACATACCCATCCCTGTGCCCTTCTCTTTACTGCACATCTGGAATGGATAGATGACAAGTAAAGTGTATTAATAATGCTATAACTACATTGTGTTATATCATTATTATTACACTTTAATAAGCTACAAGCAACTTCTTCCTTTCCATCTTCCACTTCCACTGAAGCCTGTATTTTTGCACACATGAATGAGGTTGTGAATAAACTCCTATTTTTCAGTAAACTATTTTAATAAAAAAAAACCTGTTTATTTTATTCTACTTTCTTAAGAGGGGACCGTCACATGTCTGGTTATTCTGCACAGTTCTGTGTGTCATTGCTTACTCTGCTACAGAGAGAAGGCCAATATCTTTTGCATTCCCAACTCTATAGGAGCCATGCCTGGAAAGTGATGGTATGAAGAGGGGAGTCTCTTCTCTACATGAAGCCTTTTCACATGTAGAAATCATGCATAGTGGAGGTTATCTCCACAAGATATTTTCACTGTCCATATGAGGAGACATTTAAGGTGGGGCTAGTGCACTTCCACACCTCACATACTCAGTTCAGCCCTATTCTGAACACCTGAATAAGGTTATTGCCGAACATAAATTGAAATGTCTTACCATGCATGTGTAAGATTGTGGAGTGTATCTGAGTTAGAGAGACATCCAAAATGGAACTTGCTATGATTGTTATTTAGTCACTAGTGCTGCCAAGAATTCTCTTTCTAAATGTATTAAGTCTTGGCACATGGTAAATGCTCACTTCAAATGGCAAAATAGGATAGGCTGCTTTATTCATGGTGGGAAAAAGCTGAGAATACAGAAAGATCAGAACAAGGCAGGATCCTAATCTAATAAAAGAGAGTACATAATTGGTAGTACTGTACTTTGCTAGTGTTCATTAACAGGAGTTCTTTTATGGTGACTGATCATAAAGCAAAATTTAATATAAATTTATTGACACTGAACTTGGGAAAGTTATTATTATTATTATTATTATTATTATTATTGGATTACATCTCCCACAATCCACAGTCAGCATGGCCACTCCTTTAAACTCTATCTTAAGAGCTATGCTTTGTGAATGAAAAACCCAGTAAATATCATGTTGGATTTCAATAAAATAGTTCAGACATTTCATACATGGGAAGAGAAGAAACTCTCTTGATATAAGAAGATGATTGAAAAGGACAAGCTTATTTCTTTTGCCAACGTACAAGAGAAAACGCATCTCCCGTGACCTTCTTCATATCAGACTATTTTTATTCTAGAACTTGAACGGTGACTTTTAAAACTAATAGTGAAGTCCTATCCTTTAGTTCTATCTGATGGCCAGGGTTAGGATCATTGTTACATCCCACCCACTGAATACTATGAAACTTAATTTAGTGTAGTATACTTATGTCAGTGTTGCATTATTTTCATAAAATAATAACAATGCCAGCATGAAAAATTACTGCTTTGCCAGAAATGCAAGGTGTAGGTATGTAGAGTTGGAAGTAGGGAGGGAGAGAAATAAATCTTAGAATTCTAAAATAACCCAGTGGTTTGTGGGTTTGAGGCTTGTTAAAGTAAATAAAAAGCCTGACTGCCCTTTTGTCCATGGGACTGTGTCAAAGAATACGATTCTGGTGAGTTCATCTGCTGGACCCTGAATCAGTAAGTGAGGTGAAATTCCAGAGTTCCAGGGCATAGAGTATGTGGCTGGTGGATTCTGAAGTCCAAAAGAGTAACTTATCTAAATTCTGGTAAGCTTTATCTTATGGAGGTAACTTCATAGGACTCAAATCTTCATCTTTTGCCCCATCTTTTCATTGTTCTTTCCAACAGAGCTAACAGCCAACTCCTATTGTCTAGGAGGGGCGCCGCCGCAATAAACACAACACCAAAGTTGGAGGAATGGCCACAACTTTATTAACTCAATCTTAAAACAGTGTAGGGTTGGCCCAAAGCATGAGGTCATGATCTGTAAAATTCAACAACACCCAGTTGATCGATGACCGCAATTTTGGGAGCTATGTGAAGTTCTGATTGCCTCTTATCCCTTAAGCCCCTAGCCACCGGGTAACGTAATAACGTAATGCCTCCGCAATGGCCATAACGTATGCCCTCAATATACCCGGGTCCAAAGGACTCCCTCTCCAGTGCTCCATAGCCCTGGAAACCACTCTCAGCAGATCATGGCCTATGCTGCCGCCCCTCAGTTGAAAAAAAAAAAACACACCAACCCGAGGGAGGGAGGGAGGGGAGCAACAAGGCCTTATATAGGCCACTGCAAAGAGGGAGGGGCCGGGAGCACACTCCTCCCTTCCAGGGCAGCCGACCAATCAGCTCTCTGGAGGACCGGAACCTAGGACCATAGAGAGGTCCTCTGAGCCTCCTAGAGTGGCCAAAACAGGAAGTTCCTCCCCGGCCCCTCAGCCAGCCAATCAGATGATTTTTTGGCCCCAGGAAAGCATGCTGGGCTTACTGATGCCCCCAGAAGAGAATGCTGGGGCATACCAGGCCCGGCAGGGCCTCCTCGGTCGGTGCAACCTCCTGGCGGCAATGCAGCTCGTCAGGGGAGTCCGCCAGCTGTTCTTTGTCTTCTGTGACATCATGTTTATAAGTGGCATACCCAGCCGACGCAGTGCTAGAAGGCATGAATACTGCAAATGTGAACATTGAAACACTGGCTTTTTAAAAATCTAATGAATCAGATGACTAGAAGGAACCCGAGATGTTTGAAATAGTTAAGTTAGTAGTAGGAAAATGGAACCTGATCTACTGCTATTTGTCATGCTACCATTCAATGCGCAGGTGATCTCTTTCCCAGGATCACCAGCAGGTTATGGATTATTAAATTGACCACAACTTCAATGCAAATATCACAGTAACATACAATTGTGCAATATGCACATAACAATAAGAAGGGGATGGCAATTGCCAGCCCCTTCATGCTCAGGCCTATATAAGGCCTTCCAAACCTTGGCTGAAGTCTTGAGAAGCCTACTGTCTTTTGAAAGTTCGAATGTGAACCAGTACAAGAATCACACCTGTTCACACACAAAGCCCCACAGCATGGCCACCCTTCCTCATGTGTCAGGTAAAGTCTTATCACTTTAAAATGTTCAATGTTGTATGGCTCTAGTTTTAAGGAGTGATACTCTGAGAAAGTACCAAGAATGAGCTGTGGCAGTTGTGGCATCCTGATTGTGAAATGCTTTTCTCCTCGACACCCAGTTTGCACCAGTGTTGGCTTCATTTAGCGCCAAGTAAAAACCATGGCTTACCTTTGAGTAATAAATGATTTGTACAGGCACAGGGTTTTAAACTGTTTTTATAACCTGTTTTCAATTTTAAATTGTTTTAAACTGCTTAAATTGATTTTACTTATGCATCATCCCAAGGGTAGGCTCTAAAGTGGGTATTTTTTGATTAATTAATTTTGGGGTAATTTTTTTTACTGTTTTGATTTGTTTTATTTTATTATTCTGCACAAATATACTTGCCAGAGTTTTATATCATATTTTACCTGAGGTAACTTTACGGATAACGAAATAGTGGAGGTACTGAGAAACCCTGCTGGTCAACTGCAAAGATGCTTATCAGGATAACAGCAAGAGTGTCTTATGCACAACTAGATCAGTGTGCATTGGTGCCAAATATACACAAGTCTCCAATGCACATTGATCTCAATGGGTATTATTCCTGTTTTACATTGGTTTCCATTGTGAAAAAGTCACTTTGCTGACTACTGGATTGTGATATTATGAAACTGCCCAGTTCTAACTTCCACAGGCCACTTACACAGATGTATCTTCTCAGTAGGGTTCCAGTCTGCATTTTTTTTAATATAAAAAAATGGTCTTTTTATATTATATTATGGGGAAAAACATGTTTTCTGTGCATATGATTTTTTTCATGGAGAGTCACAAAATGCATAACAACATAAAATACAGCAGTTGACAATTTTTTTTTCTCAATCTGATAATAATACTACTGATAAAAATTTATTTATATCTTGCCTCTCTGTGCATCACAACGGGGCGGCTTACATATTAAAATATACAATCCCATATCCCAATAACCCACCCCCCTAAAATAAATTAAACAGATTAACAGATTAAAATATATCTAATAATAATAATAATAATAATAATAATAATAATAATATAATAATAATAATCAAATCAACAATGGCTGTAGCAGAAATCAGGGAGTAATAGGTTCAGCATATTTGGTGGCCGGTTAGCTATTCAGGAAAGGCCTGCCAGAAGAGATCCGTTTTAACAGCATTTTAAAAGCTGTTTAAGGTGGTAATATGATGGTTTGAGGTGAGTAAGAGAAAATTCATCAGTATATTTTATATTCTCATTCATTAACCATTTTAGCTGAGAATCTGTCATGAACAACAGAGAATGTTAATGCTAGATAATTCTGAGAGCTGTAGTCCAAAAAGGTAACATTTCCAACCTTCAGTATAATATATTCTAATCATCCTAGAGGCCAGAATTGTAATGCAGGGGAAAGAACTGTAAACATTGCATTTTGCATATATAATTTTTGGAGATGAAGTATTGTATGTAATTTTGACCTATGCAGGTTTCTCCTTTACATGAGGCAGATTCTAATTATTTTTTTGTTGCAGCTGAAGATTATTACTGCATACACAAACGCTGCTCCAGTGAAAGTCTTAGCTATGTTATTTTTTATAAAACAATCTAATTGTGGGGCAGACATGGGAGATCATAGTGAGTTCACAAGTAAAAATCAAACATGTACAGCAGTGAAAGGGTAATAATACTCTGTTATCAAATCTCTTAGATACAAACATTTTACTATACTGAACCTTGACAGTTTAGAGGTTTCACAATTCACAAAGTTTACTGCTGTGTACATTTAGAAATTGATGTGATTTTGCAGCAATTGTTTTTGGATAGCAAAGCCAGACTTTGCAGGGCCAAAAAGGAACTGAAAGTAAAAGGAACTCTAATCTTTTGCTTTATTAGGATATGCTGTTTTGGAATATTTATGACTCAGGGATATAGATCATGTATTTCATGATAAATGTGCACCTACATCTCGTCAGAGCAGTGACTCACCAAGGAGTAAAAAAAAAAAGAACATGAATGGGAAACTGATATTACTTTAATAAAGACAACTAGGGATTTTGATTACAAAAAGAGTAAATGTCAAACCAGATGTTATATAGGGAAAATTTAACCCCCCCAATCCCCAAGGCGCTCTCTCTCTCTCTCTCTCTCACACACACACACCCCTTCCAAAACAAGATATTTCCTTATTAGAATCAGACTGTTACTCAGACTTAGAAAAGTAGACTTAGAATGATAGTGACACAGTAAGCACATAACTGTGGTTAAAAATGGAGAAAAGACTCTTGTAGAGCATATTATGGAGCATGGCTGACCATTCCTTTATTTCAGATCCCTATCATCTACTCATTTTTTGTGACTCTAGTGCTCCACAAGTATCAAATTTTGCCCCCAAATGCCCTTTATTTTCATCACCTTTTTGGACACATTGCTGGGCCATTTTAGGCCAAGAAGATCCATTTCTTTTTGGTTTCCATGGTCAAGTGGGAATTCAACCCCTGGTCTCCAGATTCATAGTCCAACACGTAAACCACTACACCAAACTGGATCAATTTATACCATTCTGGCCCAAAATTAATCCTTGCCTATTGTGAAATTTTTTCAACAGCAAAAAACTAGCATTGTTTATTATTGTAGCTCGAATCCAAGATAAACTATAAGTGCTAGAACTCTGAACATTTATGCCAAGCATAAAAATAGCTTGTCCAATTTTCCAAAAGTATTAATTATTGCTTGGCACACAGCAGGTAGTGTCTGTTTCTCTGTTGGTAACTCCCGACCAGTGGTATTATGGCAAATTCTGTACTGCAGATGCTCTCTTGCCAAGACAGTCCTCGTGGCCCTACTTCCAAAAGCTCCTAGAATGCAGGCAGCTATGGTGATTTATCTCAAAAGACCAGCTAGGAGTTTTAATCTCTCATAGTTGATTCAGTAACAAACCAGCTCAAAACACACTGCATTTCAACAGGGGCAGCTCCAAATAGTAAGTATACTGTTGCTTCTAGGAGTTCAGCTAAGCTCAGAACAGCCAGAAGCGTCTACAGGGAACTGGGAGATGTCATCACTGCCCTGCTTTGAAAAATGTCCCTATACTCTGATGTCCCTATACCCTGTTGCCACCTTTCACCAAAGGGAGTTGGACAAGCAGAAACAGGAGGCAGATGTCAACAGACTGTAACATCAGCAATAAGGACACAATCAATAACTTTTTTTATTGAAGAGTACTTATTCTACTCTAGAATATCAAACTAGACTGTTTGCAATAAATACGGAAATTCATCTGTTTGATCAGTTGCCAATAGATGTCCAATTTTTCACTTCTTTTCGTTAAATAAATGGCAAGAAATTAAATTGTGATGTCTACATACTATATACATGTTTGTGCTCTCAAAAGCTGCCATGCTAACACTGTAATGAGGACATTCTTTTATGAGATACTTTTGACTCTGTCAGAGAGATTATGTCCGCTGAAAGCTGAACTGTTACTATGAGTTGCTGCCAGATGACATACCAGGCTTCATTTTCTATTTTGTTTCAAAAGCCTCTCTAAAGGTCTGGATAGCATCATAAAGCCTGGCTTTGTTCTACTGCTATATTAACTTAGCATGCCCTACAGCAGAGCTATGAAGAAACTGGATGATATAGAAAAACGAAATCACCAGTTTTGTGAATAAATGAGAGGCAAACATGATTTCCCTGATGATGGAGAAGAAAAGTACACCTTGCAATTCTGGGTAAACATGCATCATCTATATTTCTTAGCATAAATATTAATATAGTCAGAACTAAATTAGAAACATGAATGACACTTTATTACATTCATCTCCCATGGTAAAAAATCTTTTTAAAAAAGAATGCAGAGAAATATGAGCCCCATCCAAGAATTCAGACTGAATGTGCAAGAGCAGGATGTGCATGGAGGGTCCGAATGCTACAAAAGGTCCACCCTGTGCCCAGAATCCATGTGCTCCTAAGACAGTCTGTACCACAGAATTAAATAGAATGAATCTTGGGAGTCTTAGTTGAAGTTCAATCTTTGAAGGGTAACTTTCTTCCAAAATGCTCATTAAATCTATATCTTTCCTCTTCTCATATATCACATTATATATAAACAAACTGACATACTTGGATTAAGGAAGAGTCAACAACAGGTAATTGGGTTACAAAGTGGAGTCAATGTTACTCCAGCAATGAGAACAGCCAGGATTTTAAATAGCCTACTCTTCTGATGCTACACTCAAAAGCAGCTGAAAATATTTGGACTGAACCTCAAGACTCTTCCTTCTGCCAAGTAGTGTATTAGTAACTAAGTAGTGTCACCCAATGACTCAATGTATTACAGGCTAACACCAGAATTTAATTAATTAAGTTAACCAATCTATTTAAAAAATAAAGCAACCTAGAGATGCCTACTCAAAGAGTCCCCTTAGTATGCATACCAAGTTTGAGATGTCTGGGTTGTACAGTTTGGGAGCTATGATGGAGATAGACAGAGATATTTTTCTTATTATAAACAGTAAGATTTTGGGTGATGGTTTGTCATCTGCTCATTGTTCTATCTGCTGTATCCATAGACACTTTGAAATAAATCCCCTCCATTTTGCTGCTACATGTGTAAAGTTCTAACTGAATTAAATTTCTCTCATTTTCCTACAGTATATACCAAGTTTGAGATACGTAGGTTTTGTGGTTTTGGAGCCATGGACGAGATAATAGTGTTTTGTGGGTTTTTCAGACTATGTGGCCATATTCTAGAAGAGTTTATTCCTGACGTTTCGCCGGCAGCTGTGGCTGGCATCTTCAACCCACAAAAAACTATGGATGTTGTCCATGAAAGCCTTCGACTTCACATTCTGTTAGTACATTGTCACCTAACCTTTTGGAATGGAAGTCGGCAAAGTCTTGGAATATATACATCAGCTCTGAATAAGAGGAATGAAACAAATGCAGGACTGTATGAACTATGAAGAAAATACAACAACCACATTTAAAATGAAATTTTAATTAGATAATCTGTGGACAAGTGTATGCAAATAAATTGCGAGGAAGTGGGAATCTGTCCAACAATAATTGTTCATATGCTCATGACACAGCTAATAAAGAACTTCTGTCTATTATTGTGTTGTAGGTGTTAATTGCTAAATTTGATGTCAAGTCTATTATGATGTTGAAAAGTAATGCAGAATTCTGATTCTAATGAGTAGAAAGCTGATATGAGGACCGATTAGCCTGACCCAATTAAATGTGTTTCTTTTCTTGAGCTTAGGCATTTGTCCATGGCTTTGTAATCTTGTGTTTCTCAGTTTGAAAGCAAAAGGAAAGAAATACATCCTCCTTCCCCATTCCACATTTTCTGATGACAAAGGATGCTTGAAGCTTTGGTGGGGGGCAGTCTTTATGAATGAAACAAATCTATACACTCTTAAAGGTCTTCACCACGGTTTAGATCAGGGATAGACAAATATGGCCCTCTGGCGCTTGTTTATTTGTTTACTAACAACTGTGGTAAGCTGAAGCTACCATTGATGATTGTTAGGTAATATGAGAGTTACAGTTAAACGAATTCTGGAAGGTTGCACTGCAAACTTCCGATTTAGATCTATCAGTCTGTAAGGGTGCTTTTGGGTGCTCACAAAGACTACTGACCTTTCTTCCACGTTAATCGGTTGTTACAACCACTTTATTTAAATTGCCACACTGCCCTCTCCAGTCACCCCTACATTCCCATTTATGTCAGTGTATGGCAGGCCAAACAATGAGTAGGTAAATTAATTAAAATCCAATCTTAGCCTATAGCTGAGTGGGTGAAGCCCACATTGATGTTTAGTTGTGGGGTGGGTGGATGCTGAGAAAGATGATAGGAGCAGACTGAGCCTTTATGGCCCTTAGTCTTGCTGCTACCCTGGCTATAGTGCAACTTGGAGACACCTCTGAAACTACGTCTAATGCAGCAACTGGTGAGGAGAACATCATATAACTCTGATTTTAAAGAACTCTTTTGGAATTTAATATGCCATGTACACACAAGCAAGCACTGTGTGCATTTCATGTGTTTGTGTGTGTGTGCGTGTGGAGGGGGGATCCAATACCAGTCACTCCATTGGCAATTGTCAGGCATTAGCATCATTTCAGTGATTCCCCTTCTTCCCTGCCTGTTGTGCCCCATGGCTAGTCTAGATGGTTGGGAAGCCCACAGGAACAGATTTTATGGGTGGGGAGTTCCTTAAAATTGCTCCATTCCGGTCCCACAGCCACTATTGGTTCGAACTTGGAGAAGTTACTGTTTCAGACAACAACTCCCAGAACAACCCAGCCATCATGACCCAGTCAGCATAACCATGTTTTCCAAAAAGTAACATGTTCATGTTTTAGCATTAGCTACACTGGCCTCAACCTATGGTCTGGAAAGCATATTTAAACTGTGCTAGAAAGAAAGAAAGAAAGAAAGAAAGAAAGAAAGAAAGAAAGAAAGAAAGAAAACCAATCTAAAAAATAATGAACATTTTAACTTGATCCGTTATTATAAAGTGTGACAGAATTAATGAAGCTTCTTTCCACCTGGGGACTGGTGTGCTTGCTAAGTGTAATTATTTTTTTACCTAGAAATTAAAATGGAAGACATAATTTTTATCACTTGATGTTAGATAAACATCTATTTCATAAAAGAAATGGAGGTTTGTAAGGAATTTAATATTTCAGCCTGTAGGTAAAGATTTGTTCTAGGTCCAAAGGAGAGCAACTACAATGGTGAAGGGCCTGGAAACCGTGCCCTATGAGGAATGTCTTAAGGAGCTGGATATGTTTAACCTTGTCCTGGACTGCAGCCAGCACTCACAGACACACACTGATAGAATGACTCAGCCAAGCAAGTGGATGCAAAACACAGACCTTGCAAGGATTCAGCGTGAAAGCAGTCCGAGAAGTCAAGCCGAGGTCAGGATACCAGAAGACAAAGCAAATCGAAAGCCAAGCCAAAGTCAACATACTGGGAGTCAGAGTGGTCAAAGCAGTCCAAGGTCAAAACATCCAGAAGATAACAAGGGTCTGGTCTGAGGTCAAAGCAACAAGGAATCAAGATACAAGAAGCCAGTGCTACCAGCAATCACACCAAGGGATCATGCAATAAACTCTGACAAACAGTGAAGGTCTCCCAACAGTTTAAGTAAGGGAAACTCTCCCCCGTGCCACCTGAGGCTGGTTGGCTAATTGCCTCTCTGCAATCCTCTTGGATCTGCGCCTGCAAGCACTTTCAGCCCTTCTCTCTTGGAACGTAGGCACCTCCAGGAAAGCTTCCTCCCCAGAGTCACCACTAGGCTGTTGCACCATAGGAGCCCCCTCTCTAGCACTAGGACCTGGTTGGGCCTCCTCCTCTGGAGCTGGGAGAGCACAGCTGGGACCTGACAGAGCAGGATTGCCACCTGGTGTAGCCTCAATCAGCTCTTGCTCTGGAGGAGGTTCATCCTCCTCCTCCTCCTCGATCTGATCTTGGCTGGCCATGACAAGCCTGGAGAAGAGAAGGTTAAGAGGTGATATGATAGCCCTGTTCAAATATTTGAAGGGATGTCATATTGAGGAGGGAGCAAGCTTGTTTTCTGCTACTCCAGAGACTAGAATGCAGAACAATGGATGCAAACTGCAGGAAAAGAGATTCCAGCTCAACTTTAGGAGGAACCTCCTGACAGTAAGGCCTGTTTGACAGTGGAATAAACTCGCTTGGAGTGTTGTGGAGTCTCCTTCCTTGGAGGTCTTAAAGCAGAGGCCGGATGGCCATCTGTCGGGGATGCTTTGATTTAATTCCCTACATGGCAGGGGGTTGGACTGGATGGCTCTTGCGGTCTCTTCCAACTCTACGATTCTATTATTCTATGATTCTAGGTTGCCAGTTCTGTACTATCATACTTTGTTTTTCAAAATCTTCTATATACAGCTCCTTGTTGTCTTCCCAGTTGTATCATTGAAAGAAAATTACTATTATGAATGACTTCAGTGGTGGATTTCTTTAAGAAAAAATAAGAGTTCAATTGCCATTGCTCATTAAATTCTGGTTACAGAATTGCAGTTCCCAAAACTTAAAAACTCCCAGCTCATCCATCTGTAAATGTTCCTCTCCCAGTTCAATGTCTCTCCTGCTTCATCTCTCAGTTTTGACAACACATGTAACATTTTCAAAATAACATCTAAGAGATTTGGGGGGCAACATTCCAATGCAAAGTGTTCCAAACAAGCTCTAAAACAGATAATAAACAGCAAATGATGCTTGGATAAGATGTAGTGCTTGGATGATTTATGACAATTTCAGAAGATTGAATCAGTTGTTATTGACCAGGGCTTATACTTTGAAACATTTATTTTAACTGACATAGCATAATAAAATTTTAAACTTTTCGTAAACAGTAAGTTTTTATGTTTGATGGGAACATTTAGTTATAAAAATACTTTTGATTTTTCTCCCAAACCAGCTTAATCAGTGGCATTTGTCAAAATCTGAGAAATCACAATACTTTCATTAGAATACTCATTGCTGTTTGAAACAATATTGATTAAATATTAGTCCTATTTACAGAAGAAAACTGGATGCTTATTGCTTTGTGTGTGCTTTGGGTTATGGATTGCCTTTCTGACAGCCTGTGATCATTGCTTGAGTTTCATATCTGAGATCCCAGCAAATCTATCTCCCAGCTTATTAAATAAGGTACAGAGAAACAGCTAATTTTGTATCCAATATCATATGTAATTGATTGTGTGTCTTCAATTCAAAATAGCTGCTTAATATTTCTAGTCTACAACCTAGCACTTGGTAAGTATGGACTAGTGTAAGCAACATGCTTTTGTGAATTTCAACCAGGATTCCTCTAAGCTATCAGCATTATTCGTGTAACTGCCATTCCTATGAAAGAAAGAAAGAAAGAAAGAAAGAAAGACCATAATGGCTATGCATCTGATGCATGAAATAATACATAATCAAAGCACTGTCATCCATCCAGCCTCTGTTTAAAAACCTCCAAGGTGGGAGACTCCACCATACTCTGAGGCAGCATATTCCACTGTTGAACAGCTCATTACGAGGATGTACTTCCTAATGTTCAGGTGAAATCTCTTCTCCTGTTGTCTGAATCCATTGCTCTGTGTCCTAGTCTCTGGAACAGCAGAAAACAAGCTTGCTCCATTCTCAATGTGACATCCCTTCAAATATTTAAATATCATGTCACCTCTTAACCTTCTCTTCTCCAGGCTGAACATACCCAGCTCCCTAAGCTGCTCATCATAGGCATGGTTTTCAGAGCTTTTACCATTTAGGTGGCCATCCTCTGGACATATTTCCAGGATTTCCTCTGCCCCATCCCGGATTCGCCCCTTTTCACTTGCTGCCCCTCACTCCTGGAACCTTCTTCCCCCACAAGCAAAATCCATCACTTCTTTAACCAGCTTCAAAACGGAGTTGAAAACCATCCTGTTCAGAAAAGCCTTCCCAGGCATTGCATAATTGTCGCTTACTACTTGATGTTCTTTTGGTGCCTGTTTATCAAACCATTTCCTGTATTGCTATGTACTGTATATGCATTATCCTACTTGAGAGTATGTATTTTCCCTGGAAAATGATTAACCATCCATTATGAAGCCAAGCCCTCCCTCCAGTCCATCTGCCTTGGTCCAGGCCTTGGAGGTAGAGAGGAACTGCTGGACCTCTTACCCTTTCCCTCCACCACTCCCTTCTCCTTTTGTGTTGTGTCTTTTTAGATTGTAAGCCTGAGGGCAGGGAACCATCTAATTAAAAGATTGTATGTACAGCGCTGTGTACATTTACAGCGCTTCATAAATAAAGGTTAATAATAATAATAAAATAATAATAATAATAATTCACTTGTCAACACAGTATTCTAGGTGAGATCTTACTAAGGCATAAATAAAGTGGTACTATTACTTCCTTCAATATAGACGCTATACTCCTATTGATGCACCCTAGAATCAAATTAGCTTCTTTTGCTGCCACATCACACTGTTGACTCATGTCTGGCTTGTGGTCTATTAAGACTCTTAGATCTATTTTTGCATGTACTGTTGTCAAGCCAGGTATCACCTATCATATCTATGCATTTCATTTTTTTTTCTGCCTAAGTGTAGTATCTTACATTTCTCTTTGCTGAAATTCATTTTGTAGTTTTGGAATTCTGATACCGTTCTCTGGGTTCATCTACAAACTTTATAAGCATGCACTCTATTTGAAGTCATTGATACAGATGTTGAATAGTACTGGACCCAGGACAGAACCCATCTTTCCTTCTGCTTCTTCTTTTCCTCCTACCTTCCACTCTCTTTCCAGTCTCACTGAACCTGTGCAAGTGTCGCTGAACCTCTTCCTTCACTCCAGTATCCATCCCTGCACCATATTTCATGTGCTTTCAGGCATTTTAAAAATGTAAAGGTAAAAATACTTTTCTGGGAAACGAAATACATTTTTCACTGAAATGAAACTAAAAAACTAAGAGGAAAACAGCCAACATTTTTCATGGGACTCTGAGCTAAAAGAGATCCAAAACCACCAGCTGTGATGACTAAAGCCAGAATTTTTTGGTGGCACAATGCTAACATAAAAATAGTTGTGCTAGCAGTTGTGCTCTCAGATTGCCTAAGTGCACATACTTTTGACTTGGAGGCTTATTGCACTAGCATTTAATCAGAATTACAACAAAACAAAAGTACCTTTAGCTGGGGCTTACCACATGATGCCATTACTATTATGCTGTCCTCCTATAAAAACCTGTTAGGAAAGCAGTGCTTTTTATTAACAAAACAATCTGTTATTAACCTCCTTTCCCTGTCTCATCCACCGTGCTTTCTCATGCAGACAGTTCAATAGTGCTGTTATGGTGATTTGGAGTGGTCAGTGGGAATTCTCTGGGTAGGGAAACATCTCCATTGATGTGGGGAGAAGGAGAAGGAGTGAGCATTTCAATTAGATGTCCTTCCTCTTGACAAAGTAACTTACAAAAAATTCCCTCCAGAAAAAGAATTCCATTGTCAAATGATTTTGTGTGTCCCCTCCTTCCCTGCAACAGGGCTTAACAGAGAACCCAAAAGTGTCCGCTTCTAGCCCTTTCCTGAGTCTCTCTCATTTCTACGCTATAGCACTATGATGTTATAGCAGTCATACACATGCTCTCTGTCACACACACACACCTGTAAATATAAGTAGAAAACAGTCTTACAGTTTTAAAAAAGCATTTATTCCATAAATCCATTAAAATAGGGATAGAAGGCTTCTCAGACATTACAATTCATTTAAAAGAAAAATCGACTTTTTTAAAGGTACAAGTGTTTTCATTTATATTTATTCTTATATTTCTGGGATGGGAGGAATCTCTCTTTCTCTCTCTCTCTCTCTCTCTCTCTCCCCCCCCCCCCCCGGTGTGTGCATGGCAAGTTAAGAAATAGAGTGGGGGCATGTCCTATTGGAGTATTTGGGTGGGCAGTCCCAAATGCTGTCTATGCAAATAGGTTTCTACTGCAAATGAATGGTATAGTCCTGGCATGATCCCAAAGGTGTAAAAGAGAGCAGACCTGCTTGAACAGGGTTTTAAAAAACCTGCTATTGTGCTGGTAGAAGAGCCTAGTGCAATAAGCCTCTTGATGAGTGAGGAACTATTTGAGCACTGCACAACAGGTCACCTTGAGATGTTGGAGCTCATTGTACAATGGGGTGTGTAACTGTGGGATCAAGTGCAATTACACTGGCCTATATTTATGTCATGCTAAAAGTATAGAGGATGTTGACCAACATTTCTCTTTGTAAGCAAAGGGTGTCTTGTTCACTTGTACTGCACAGAGGGCTTTTGTTGTTGTTGCAGAGGATAAAAAAAGCAACTCCAGGCTAAAATGGTCAAATCTTCACAGTTCATTTGCATAGTGCATGTCTAATAAAATCTAAAAGGAAAAGTACATTGTCTTGGCATCACTCCCAGCTAGTAGTGAAACTTTCACAGCCCATTGCCCTGCCATGGCTGGCTATGAACTAACACAAACACGGGGAATTCATATATGGAATGCAGACTCGAGGTCTGTGGGCACGGAATGCATTTCTCACTGTCATTGCAAATAGGAGGGTTCTTTTCTAGAGAGTAAAAAAGTAGCATCTTCTTGTATGCCCTCTCCACCACAAGCTAGTCTAACCTATATTCTTATCATAGAGGTATTGTGTGTGATTCTTATGATTTATGTGACATTATCAGTTTTCATGCTTCCTTCAACAAATCAACAAAAATATAATTATCAAGAGTTCATCAATATCCACATAAACATAAACTTCTATCACTGTTTCATCAAAGGTGCCTCTGCCATTTTTGGTTGTCTAGTGATAGCCACAGATGTCTTGAGGCTGCTTCCAACATCACCACTGGTCACTATTATGCACCACTAGGCATGTGTGAGGAATCCATTTTTAGTCTGAGAGTTAACAGCTTTGTCTTAGTCCACACTACCATGAGACAGATGCAGTTTGTACTCCAAATCCTGATAATGTTGGATGGATATAGAGTTCTGCAGAATTTTGCAAATTTGAAAGTGCACAGAGAAGAACTGGGAATATGTCAAATGTATGCAATGCCTTGCTTCAATACTTTTCAGGCAATGGGAGTAATGTATTCAACCAAATTATACAATTAAAACATATGTATAGGCAAAAATACATTATAACAAATAAAGCAAAGGATGGATGTTATTATTTTAAAAATTGGATGGGACATACACTGCACATAGAAATGGGGAAGGATCCCATGGCCCCAGACTTTATAAATGTGTACACTGCTATACATCACAACTGACTCAAGTAGTGGTACCTAGGAAAGCTTGGCCTTAGTTCTGCTTGCCTTTTGCCTTACGCACTTTCTATTCCCATCCCAAATAGGCAAAAAGGATTAGAACTGGTCACAACAGTCACATTGTGTAACTGTAGAAGGAACTGGGCAGTTAGGTGGGAGATGTTAGCATAAATGGGAAAGGAAGGTCAGGCTTGGAGCAAGCTATACAGGTGAGTGAAGCCAACATAACCCTGGAAGGGAATATTTTCAAACAAACTGTATACAGTGCACCTGCATCATACACAGATGTGCCTTACGCAGCTTCCAGCATATGCTGGAAGCCACACCATACAAAACCTTGCCACACCCTGGAAGAAGTAATGGGGCGCACGTCCATGGCACACACCCCGCACCGTGCTGCGGGCACGAGTTCCATTACTTCTAATGAGGCTCGAGCATATGTGTTTTTTCCCTTAAGCAGGGTGTGTGTGTGTCCGGAACGGATGCCCATGTAAGGGAAGGGCCCAGTGTATTGGCAGAGATCCCACACTGCAATTGCATAGTATTAATCTCTGCAGATGGAATAACACACTGGTTGGCATTCTGTTCATGACTTATGCATACACAAATTCCTACACATATGCAATTGTATGTTTTCCATATTCAGTTGAAGCTTCTAATTATACATGTGGTACTTTCAGGAAACTTATTCAGAAGTAGCCATGTTGGCCATGCAGCTTCACACAGGACAAGGGCAGCCTTCATCTCAAGGGAAGTTACCATTCTTTTGCTGATGGAATTGATTTTTAAACCTGTCTTTCATTGCCTCTAGTCCCCACAAAGCCAAGAAAGAGAATGGCCAGACCAACTTAACCAATAAGAGAAGTAACATCTGAGACAAAATGTAGGTCTTTGACTAACATCATCACTTTTCTCTCCTGTATGATTTTTAACACCTTTGTGTGTTGAAGAAGCCAATGAAGCTCCAAAAGCATGCATAATATATTTTATGTATTTTAGTTAGTCCAATAAAGGTATTGCTGTCTTGTGGATTATGGATTTTGTTGTACATGTGGTACTGTTGCACATTGTTGTACATTGCATGTTGTGGATTTATTGAATGGAGTGCTGGATTTCTAAATCTCAGGATGGTCTGACAGCAGAAATGAAGCAAACTGTGTCCATGTGGGTCAAACCAACCAAACTAAAGCAGACCATTTTACAAAGAACCAAATTGGGATCCCAAAGTGATCCTGTGGCTAGTGTACATCCCTGGTAGAAATAAGAAAATGAGCACTGAGTTGTAAAGTAGCTGCACACAGCTTTGTATTTCTTTTCATTTCTTTTCAAGAATGGAAAAGGGAAAAGGTCCTTATTCATACCTCCTTGAAGAATTTTTGTTTGTACAACAGGAAATGTTTCTGAATAGATAGTAAAGCCAAATGTCATTTTGAATCACAGTTTCATTTCACTTCATTCGGACATCTCCAAAGTAAGATAATATAGGCCCCATACAGACTGCCAAAATAAAACTGCTTCGGGTCACTTTGGAGGTATGCTGTTTAAATGATGTCTGCATCCTAAGAGTCTGGAATCTGTGCCAAAGCTGCGCTCCAGTCCTTAGGACTGGATTGTGGCTTTGGCGCGGCTTCCGGCCTCTTAGGACTCATGCAGCATTTAAACAGCATACTTCCAGAGTGACCCGAAGCAGCTTTATTTTGGCCTGTCTGTATGGGACCATAGTTTCATATCTTAGAACTGATAATGATAAGATAGAATATAATATCAAATGATACATTACATATCACAGCCACTCTATAATTCTTCTCCAGATTTGAAAATGACTCTTAATTTTCAATATAGAGTAAGCATTGTCTTTAAAGATTGTTGCATTTTTATTGGAGGTCATATTTTTCTCTTTGTTCATATTTCCCTAGTTGATATTGTGAGCTAACTAGAGATACACAGATCACTTTCTACCAATACATCACAGGTATACTGTTAATTAAGGCAAGAAGAGTTCTTTTAATGATTAAAAACAAAAGATCTACACAATGAATTCTAAAAGTACCATTAAGAAGGGTCCATTGTTGTGTTTTATAAAGAGCTGTTTGTTAGCTTGAATCTTCTAGCCCAAATTAACTTTGTTCATGTGTTTACAGTGGATCTGATTGGTTTGCAACCTACTGTCAAAATAGTTAGCCTCTCCTGAATGTATCCTTGGTTCATTATAGTTTACCAAACTGACACCAATTAATATGAGAGAAAAGGGAATGTTTTAATATAATCTATTTATGATGTTAGCTAGCTCCATGTGTAACTGAAATGTTTTTGGGTGATTCTGGCACCTTCTTGGTGGCTGGTTCCAGGCTCTGAACTCCCTGTCTAGAGAGAATACAATTATCTTTTGAATGAAACAAAAACCTGCTTTTTAATATATGGATAGTTTAATTATATTTTAACTTTTGCATTATGGCAGATTTTATTTGTATCTCAAATCAAGGCTTCTACCTTAAGCCCCCCCGGGGGTGGAGGACCTATTAGGATGGTTCACCCTCGAAGGCTGATGGAACCCAAAAGGTTCCAAGAAGCCCTAGAGGGCTATATGGAACTGACGGTGCCTCTGTTGATGCCCTGACTAACACCTGGGATAGAGATCTCTCCAGGGCTATACACAGTATTGCTCCCAAGCGTCCTTTCCGGCCTGCTTCCAATAAGCAACCCTGGTACATAGAAGACCTCAGGGAAAGGAAGCGGGCCGTGCAACGACTAGAGCGCAACTGGCGAAGACATCATCACTTAGTCGACAAGGCACTCCTTGAGTCTCTTTTGAAGCCTTATGGAGTGGCAGTAAGTGCAGCTAAACATTCGTTTTATGCTGCACATATTGCGTCTGTGGAGTTGCGTCTGGCAGAGCTGTTCAGGGTAGTGAGGGATCTAACACAACTGCCCCCCTCCCTGAACCCTATTTTAGAACCATCTAAAGCCTGCTGTGACGAATTTAACAACTTCATCGCGGATAAAATCTCTCGGCTAAGGGCTGATCTCAATGCCAGTATTTCTTCAGATCCTATAAGACAGGTTTCCAGAGCTTCGGTGGACTCCATTAGACTAGATCATTTTGAGTTTGTGAGTACCGAGGAAGTGGACAAGATTCTTTGAAGTGTTAGGAAGACAACATGCTCTCTCGATCCCTGTCCTTCATGGCTGGCGGCCCAGGGGGGAACGGCGGTAACCTCTATGTTTCGCCGTATAATTAATTCATCCTTCAGGGAGGGGCGTTTTCCATCGAGCTTAAAATCAGAAGTAGTAAAACCTCTGCTAAAAAAGCCCTCCCTGGACCCCCTGATTCGGAATAATTATCGGCCTGTTTCGCTGCTGCCTTTTTTAGGGAAGGTGATCGAGAGAGCAGTTGCTTTCCAGCTTCAAGGGATCTTGGAAGAAACAGATTTTCTAGACCCATTTCAAACCGGCTTCTGGGCAGGCTATGGAGTTGAGACTGCCATGGTCGCCTTAGTTGATGATCTCTGTCTGGGCATGGACAGGGGAAGCGTGTCCCTGTTAGTGCTTTTGGACATCTCAGCAGCTTTCGATACCATTGACCATGGTATCCTTCTGAAACGCCTGAGGGAGTTAGGTATCGGGGGCACTGCGCTCTAGTGGTTCCGTTCCTACCTCTCGGGTAGATTCCAGATGGTGCAGCTGGGGGACGTTTGCACTGATAAGAGGGTGCTTACATCTGGTGTCCCTCAAGGACCTATTCTGTCCCCCATGCTATTTAACATTTACATGAAATTGCCGGGAGAGATCATCCGGAGACACGGGGCACGGTGTTATCAGTATGCTGATGACACCCAAATATGCTTCTCGGTGTCCTTGACTGATGCAGTAACTAGGGATAGCATCTCTCCTCTAAATGCCTGCTTGGAGTCGGTAATGGGCTGGATGAGGAAAAACAAACCCAGCTTGAATCCAGAGAAAACAGAAGTACTAGTGATAGGCTCGCCCGGTCCGGGTGGTGAAATTTGTCCACCTGTCCTGAATGGGGTCACGCTCCCCCTGAAGGACTCAGTTCACAGTTTGGGGGTGCTTTTGGACTCGTCGCTCCAGCTGACTTCTCAGGTGGATGCAACGGTCAGAAGCACCTGTTATCAGCTTCGGCTGATACGCCAGCTGCGACCCTACCTAGGCCGGGAGGACCTTGAAACAGTGGTACATGCTCTGGTAACCTCTCGGTTGGATTTCTGTAATGCGCTCTACATGGGGCAACCCTTGTACCAAACCCGGAAGCTTCAGCTAGTGCAGGATATGGTAGCTAGGTTGGTCACTGGATGTCCCAGGGCTGACCATATAACACCGATTCTACATGATCTCCATTGGCTGCCTGTTCGCTTCCGGGCACAATACAAGGTGTTGGTTCTAACCTATAAAGCCCTAAATGGCTTGGGCCCAGGGTACTTGGAGGACCGCCTCTCCCCACATAGTCCGCCTTGCACACTCAGGTCGTCTGGAAAGAATCTGTTGAGGATCCCGATAACGAGATATGTATCATCCTCACAAAGGGCCTTTTCTATCTCGGCCCCTGGGATCTGGAACACCCTTCCTGAGGAACTCCGTTCCGCCACTTCCCTGGATCTCTTTAAAAAGAGACTTAAGACCTTCCTGTTTCGGTAAGCCTTCTCCGATGCTCCTTGATGATATATGACTCCCCCCTATATGAACAGCATTATCGAGCACATTTAGCTGGCCTGGATTTGATGTATGGTTTTAATCTGTATTTTGAAATGTTTTTATTGAAGTTTTATTTATTTATTGCAATTTTTATCCTGTATTTTGTATTTGATATTGCAATTTTTACCTGTATACCGCTATGATCAACACAGAATAGCAGTTTATAAATAAAACTCATTATTATTATTATTATTATTATTATTATTATTATTATTATTATTATTAT
>NC_056525.1:201683600-201701183 GCF_019175285.1 Sceloporus undulatus | reverse complement strand
CTATTTTAGCTTTTTAAAGCCACCTCAAGTCCCAGGGCTTGGGAAAAGACAGAATATAATAAATAGTAGTAGAATTATGGAGCAGAATAATATTATGGAGAAACAGAATGGTCCCCAATTAACAAAGGGGTGAGGCAAGGATGCATCCCATCACCCTATTTGTTCAACTTGTATGCAGAAAATATCGTATGAAGAGTAGGTTTAGACTCAGAAGAAGAAGAAGTGAGGTCGAAGGGACATCAACAATCTAAGATAGACAGATGACACCATACTATTGGCAGAAAAGAGCACAAACTTTGAAATGTTACTAAAGAAGGTCAAATAAGAAAGTATAAAAGCAGGTTTAATGCTGAACATAAAGAAAACAAAAATATTTTTAAAACTTAATTCTTTATTGTAATTTGGAAGAAACAGCAATAGAACAGTCAGACGTGAGATAAAGGCCAAATACTACTAAGGAGGGATACATGAGGGTCTACAACAAACAACCATATAAGTGTAAGCCATCATTGTCTTTAGGCTTCCATAAATTCAAATGCTGATCTGGTGGTTTTAGCTGACTTGAGTGATTGTTAATATACTCCAAAAGAGGATACCATCTCTCCTCAAAAGAAGCATAATATAGGTTATCCATCCTGTCTGACAACTTTTTCATTAGTAAACTGTTCCATAACCTTCAAAACAGAGTTGAAGACCATCCTGTTCAGAGAAGCATTCCCAGGCATTGCATAATTGTCGCTTGCTATTTGATGCTCTTTTGTTGCCTGTTTTATTGAATCATTTCCTGTATTGCTATGTATTTTATATGTATTATCCTACTAGAGAAGCAGGCTAGCTCCAACAGGCCTCCCTGGAAAAAGATTACCCATCCATTAAGAAGCCAAGCCCTCCCTCCAGTCCATCTCCCCTGGTCCAGGCCTCGGATGTAGAGAAGAACTGCTGGCCCTCATCCCCTTCCCCACCCCCACTCCCTTCTCCTTTTGTGTTGTGTCTTTTTAGATTGTAAGCCTGAGGGCAGGGAACCATCTAATTAAAAGATTGTATGTACAGCGCTGTGTACATTTACAGCTCTTTATAAATAAAGGTTAATAATAATAATTAATCAATAATCTATGCTACCAGTTGTCCATGGTTAAACTAAAATGGATGGATGGATGGATGGATGGATGGATAAATAAATAAATAAATAAATAAAATGACCATGGGGGATCTACATAAATTCAACCTAGACAATGAAAAAACTGAAACAGTTAAAGAGTTCCTGTACTGTGAATAAAATACTGTCCAGAATGAAGATGCTAGGAAAGCTAGAGGGTAGCAGAAAGACAGGAAGACAGCATGCTGATGGATGGATAGATAGATAGATTAAATCAGGGAGATCGTGGACCAAAGCAGAGCAGTGGAAGAAGGGAACCTGATGTTTATCACATGAGATTTGCTGGTGTTCTGTAATTTAACTCTTGTTTAAATCTCGTTTGCCCCCTGGTGTGATAAAGCAGTTAGAGATATTTCATCCACAGGGTCACCATGAGTTGGGGTTGACTCAAAGAAAGTTAACAACGGCTCAGTCCAGATGGATGGGATAGGACGCCCCTGTCACGTGTGAGGGGTGGCACTTCTAGACGCCCCTCGTACGTAACGAGGGTGCACTGCGACGTCATAATGGTGTTGCAAGAGGAACCCGCTTTTTGCGGGTTCTTTTTGGTCTGCGGGGAAGTCCCGTGGTCTGGAGGCCAGGGGACTATCCTTTTTGGACAGTCTGTCCCGCACCAACAGTAGTAATATTAGTATCCACCTTTCCTCTTTGCCTTCCTGCATCTGAAGCACATTTTTCTATTCTTTGTATAGATGGAGTTTGCTAATCTGTGATCGTATTAGATTAATTGGAAGGAAGAGAATCTTTAGAATACTGCAATTTACACAAAACTTTGAAAGTAACTAGTTATAAACCACTAGTTACTTGTTCTCAGATCCTTTCTCCATGACTAAAATATAAGATTTTTTTCTTTGTTTTATACTGAAATGGATTAACACGAAAACTTTTAAAGATAGCTTACTACTTCAAGAAGCTTTCCTGCTATAATTGTAACTAATTATTTTTAAATGGAATTTTTCAGGATATGCACTTACACGGTATGGGAAGTGTGCAAATCCATTACTGCAAAAAGGTGGCAAAGGAATAGAAAACAGGTTTCACCTAGTCAAGTGGAACATCTTTTGACTTTGCATGCAGAGGTGTAGCAATAGGAACAGTATCTGCAATTGATCAAAATGATGAACCAAAACCATTCACAAGTGGGGAGAACTCAATTCTGTTTTTATACAAACCAAACAAATGTTCATTTTTCTTATTTTGAATCTTTTTTTCTACAGTGTTTAAGTAATTTGCATCATTTATTTTGTTTTTTCTAATTAGGAGAACTTTTCTCATTGAACAGCTGCATAGATCATTGAAGGAAACTAACTGTATGAAATCTTAAGAACTGTTCTGGATTTGGAAAACAACATATCCTATCTTAGCTAGAGAGCTAAAGAGGTTCAGACCTCTGGTTGTTACTTAGACTGCCAAGGAATACCATATTTTGTAGGGTAAATTTCAGAGAAAGGAATACTAGATGGTGTGAGCTAAATGTCAAAGGAAGCACCTATGAGTATTCCTGAACTAAGGAAGTCCTATGAAATTCATGGGGTCACCATAAGTTGACAGGCCACTTGTAGGCATAAACACATACATTGTTTACACATTTTAAGCCTATCTTCATAATAACATGGTCTTATCCTTAAAGAAAAATAAAGCATTTAAGAAGTTGAATTCTGCGATCAGAACATTCTCATGTATTTCATCCACAGATGTTGCCAATTTGTAAGACTGATGAAAAATTACAGTCTGTAAGCATTTTATTGTACCACGGAGCTAGACTTCTTGAACAATAATTTGGGAGGGACAATGCTGTGTGAGTGATGCACATCAAGTACTTGTTAAATAGAAAATAGCAAGCATTTTCAAATTAGTTTAAATAACCAGAAGGACCTTACAGAGTGAAGGAAACCTTCACTTTTGATAGTGAACCATTTGCTTCAGGGATATGCTTTCCGTCATAGGCTACAGAAGACTGTACGGAACGTAATTGTACAGCCTGGTACTTAATGGAAGATGCTTTTGTCTTTCTGCTTTAGCTTGGATCAACATGCATCTTTCAGGGAGAGCTACTTGACAGTTGGCATTTCCTTCTTTTGCTTCTATTCCAGCTACTAATAGCATATTTACAGTCCTTCAATCAAGAAGTAAAGAGAAATGGATTAGAAAAAAAAATAGTCTGTCACTGGAATGATAAAATGTAATGAAACATCCAATCATTAAACAGAGAGAACTTTTATAACATTAATGGCATTATAAAGTATGTCAAGGTATTATTAATTTTGATGGAATGTAGGGCTGGGAAAACATTAAGTCATTTTGACAGCTTCTATGATGTCTGTTACCAACTATTATGTTTACTTCTATAGGATCCATTTATAATAGAAAACATTTTTAAAAAAACCTGCCACCCATTTGAGGTGTTCTCTATTGCAAAGACTGGCTAATGGACTGTAATGTTGATACATTGACTAATGAATGACCTAGGAATGTGGCGCTGTTGTTTTTTAAATCCAAAATAATTAACAACTTGGGTTTACCTCTGGAAAAACAAAGCCTGAGCCCATGTAGTAAGATATTTTAATGAGATTATTATATTCTTCTTTTAAATGTTAATGTAGGCTAAGAAACAAGCCTTTTTCAACATGTGATTACCTTTCTGGAAGCCATTTGCAAAGGTATTTGTTTATCATGCAAATTTAAGCACAATAGTTATCTTAATTTCTTCACTGTAATCACCAATTAAATTTCTCCTTTGAAACAGGAATTTAATTCAGGAAGCCACACAAAACATTATTCGCCTTTTGTCTCTGTTGGTTTCAATCCTGGATGCAATCAAGCAAGTTGACTGTGTATGATTATATATGATCTCTCTCTGCAGGAAACTATTCCAATATTATATTTGCACCTTTCCATTCGTTATTAGCAATCATGTGCCTGTGAACTTATATTGCAGTGTTGCAACTGGCATTTTGAAATACTGTAATTCTTTCCTTTACAGAGCCAGATCTGGAATTCATGATAAGATTAATGGACCCTGGATTATTTTACTCAGTACATGTTCATAACATCAACATTTTGGGGAACTATGTGTATATACTGAAATAAGAATATAGTTTTCCAGCATGTTGATGAAACTATAAAATTGCTATGGAACATGAGGGATACAGGAAAGAATTGAAATGAAACTACATCAAGCCAAAGGGAGAGATTTAGATTTTAATACAGATATAGATAAATGTATAGGACCTTTTTTTTCTTGGTCTAGATTTACTCCTTGTGTCCTCAGCCCCATTATGCCTATAGTAGGGTTGCCATAATTGTCCACTATTACCACGGACAAAATGTAGGACAAATTCGAGACCAAACTGTAGGACAACTGCAGGACAAAACTCAGCCCAAAATGTAAGACATTTAAGAAAAAGGGAGGCTATATGTGTTAACTGTATTGATACAAAGCTATATTCAATGTCATCTAAGCAAACTTCCAGTCTTTGCTTTCTGTTCTTCTGCAGCCCTACTATCTCCTCATCTGCTACAGAGAGTCCTATCGATTAGATTATGGGGAAAAACAAAGAACTAAGTGGGGGGATGACACCTACAGGGTTCATTCCACTTAGATTACAATTAACTCACAAGATTACTAGTTTAAATGCTTCTAGTGTAATGGTATGCATAGTGAAATTGTTTTGTTAGGCTGAATTCCAAATATGTACCTTGACCTAATAATTGAGTAACTTAGGCCTAAAACTAGCACCAGCATGCTGTAGTGGTTTAAGTGTTAGATTAGGACTCCAAGAGACCAGGTTAGAATCCTCATTAATTTAACATGAATTTTAATTTTTAACTTAAAAATACTCATAAAATAATAATAAAAAAACATATGGTACTAAAACCAAGTTTGACTGAGATCTGCATTGGGAAATGTAACAATAGAGATTTAGCTACATCCCCCAAACCTACTTTTAAAGCAATGTAATCCCCATGGCCATTTCTGTGTTGCAAGAGAGCAGGGCAATGAGAGGGGATGTATCCAGCTCTTTTCCAGAATATGGACTCATTGCAACAGGAACCTACCTACAGATGTCTGCCTCAGCATGCCCAACTACTGGAAAGTGGCTTGGCACATCCTCATTCATTCCCTCACTCTGGAAAAGACCTGCTTAAAAGGTGGGTTTAGGGAGACTTTGGGGCTGAATCCACACCTGCAAAATGATTCTGCTCCAGTGTGCAATATCCAATTATTATTTCAAGCCACTGCACTCCACTTTACAAAGGAGTCAGGGGAGGTTTGGTTTGCCTTTGCATTCAAGCAAGTCTACTTTCCCCCCAGTTCCTAGTTTACTCCCTTTCTCCGCAGTTCTTTCCTGCAAAACAAACAGAGTTCCTATTCTGTTAATTTCATAGTATTCACACACACACCTATGTAGCCACTACTTGTGTTTACATTTTTCATTCCTAAAGGATGGGGCTTTCTCTCTGCGTGTGTGTACAAGGGCTGACCCAACACACACCTGCCTTGGGGCTTCCTTTCCTCTTTGTGAACTCCTGCATCACCCTCCTGCCAGGGCAAACAGTGCTGAATTTGACAGGGGAGACAAGTGTGAGGGAGCTGGGATGTGGAGCAGAAAAAGTATGCTTGAATGAAAAGGCAAACCAGAGCCCTCCCAGTCCTGGGTGCTCCTTTATAGAGCAATGTGGAGAGGCTTGAGGTGACAGCTTTGGGGGGTGGGCAGATTTGTTATGGAGAGAAGGCAGATGAAACTGAAACAAACTCTATTATTATTATCTCACTATGCTCTTCTTGTCTCTGTTCTTCCTTCTTTCTTAAAAGCTGTATATTTCATTAAATGGAGAGAAAAACTCTTTCCACTTCACCAGCCTAGATCTTTCTTGCAGGATGTTGGTTGGGTCACCAGGAGTGTCACGCTAGTATTACTGTTATCCTTATGTCCTCAGGAAAAAAGTTGCCCCAGCACTGTTCATAACCTCAATGACATGTCAATAGAGGAAAAAATGGCAACATCACATTTGTCAATCATGGATGCCAAGGTCACCTCATAGATATCAATGCCACCTGCCCCATCTTCCCCTCCAACCACCCCACACCTCGATTCCACCCCAGTCCCAATTCAGAGTGCAGGGCACACAGTTTTTGAAAAATAGTTTCCCCAAGAAACTGCATAGTAAAAAGGGTTTTTAAACAATCATACTAAAGTCTTCAGGTGTCAAAAAGAATTGCTTTCACTTCAAATCCAGTGGAACATCATACATTACAACAGGACTGGGAATGATGTAAATACAAATTATTTTACAAGTGTGGATGCAGACTTGGCCATCATATGGTCAGAAGAATTTTCTGATGGACAAAATAACCATAGAAGTGAATTGCAGTGACATCATATTTCCAGCCCCCAAACATCTGCTGGAACAGAAGGTTTTTCAGCTGACAATGAAAGGATATCAAGGAGGAAGCCTGTTTAACCCCTCTAGGAAGGGGGTTCTAGAGTCTAGGAGCAGCCATAGAGAAGGCTGTGTTCCCACCAATGTGCCTATGGAGGTAGTGGGATTGATAGAAATGCCTTCCCTGAAGATGTTAGAATCTGGCCAGGCTTATATGGGAACATACAGTCCTTCAGACAGCCTTGTCTTCATGCATTTATTTTCATTTAGTTCATTCAAATTCTCTTTGAGAATGATTATAATTAACCACTCCTGACCACTTATATACATGCCATTGACAAGCAGTGAATAATCTGTCCACTGCTTCAAGTGCGTTTCCTGAATTCTACCCAAGGTTTTCCTTTCCTGATAGTATGGATTTACTTGTTCTTAGCAATACAGTTTCAGGGACAGTCTTTCTAGCATTCACCCACCCGTCTCTCCTGAATGTGTTGGTTGTATGCATGAAACAGATTGCAAAGAGATGGAGCTGAATGGCATATTCTGATACACTTTGTATTTCAGAACATCATTCCTGTTGTCAACATCTGCACCCTCTAGAAGTATGGTTTCAATTTTACTTTTGAAATATGAGTCAAGCATTGTTGCCAACAAATATTTTTCCCTGTCAAAACATTTCACGTATTCCTAGGTCTGCAGACAGCTTTTGGGTTGCATCTTTTCCCTTGTTTTATTGAAACAGGATCTTCATTCCTTTTGAAATCATTTTTCATTAGTCTGGAAGCAAAAGTAGATTCTGTACCTGATAAGTGGCAGCACCTGGCTCGTACATGTGCCATCAGTTCTTATTTTCTGTGTGATCATTTCTGATAATTGGAGGATGAAAACCAAAATAGCAGTTAAATTCAAATCAGAGTAGGTGATGACACGCTTTCCTTTCTTTCCTCTTATACTGCCTATATATATAAATAACTGCTGTTTGTGGCTCTGGGTAGGTGGAGGAAGTACATAGAAAGCTGGCATGATAACATGCAGTGCCTTCTATCTTTTTGGAGACTTACACATGTGTCACACTATGCATGTGGGGTGAGCAATTTGCCATAGTGCATCAGATTCATCCTGCAGACAGCAGCAGAGGTGGAGTTGTCATACATAATATTGTGTGTTACAGTTCTGTATTGTACAGTGCAGTTGTGCATTGCATATGGCAGATGTGCATTGTACATTTTAGTTGTGCACTGTACAACAGTACCCAGCCATTGACATGTGTTGCACAATGTCGATATTCTGCATGGGCAGTGTGTAAAGCCAGTGTAGCATATTTTTTTCATATGGACATTTTTCCTTTGCTAAGGGAATGTTGGATTGCAGCCAAAGTTAGCAAGAGTGGTTTATTGCATTATCTGGTCCTAGTCTTTCCAAATGGTTAACTGATAGGCAACAGGTGTGGGCAAATTGTGTCCTTCCTTTCTCCAGATTTTGTTGGACAACGACAGATGTGATTCCTTCGAGACAAGATATGGTTCCCCCAAGACAAGATGATATGTCAGTGGTGATTGTGGTCATGTGAAAGATTGTTTGATGATTGTACAATACCTGGAGTGTAATTAGTGCCTGTGATGTAACTAGTGGCAACTGTGACAATGCAGGTATCCTACCATGCTATGCTGTGACATAAAGCTTTTCCCTATTTTTGTTTGTTTAAATTAGAGACTGAAAATTCCTAGTCTCTCCCATTCTTTTGGGAACAGCTCATATAGTCTTTTTGCAAAAAAGGTTCAACATTATGTAATAAAAATTAATATAAGCAAAATGTTAAGCGTCATCATAATAGCCAGTGCAATGGAACAGAGAGGAAAAGTAACCAGACAGTATTGGTTGTATAAAAAATTGAATTGGAAATATAATAAAATGTCATTCTACAAATCATTCATTCACATCTGGAATACTTTTTCACTACTGGTAACCTCATCTCAGAAAGGATATTACAGAATTGAAGAGGTTTCAAACAAGGCCAATGAGAAAGATCAAGGACATACTGAAACTTTCAAATAAATGGAAATTGAAAAATTGGAATTGTTTATCTTGAAAGAGAGACAAATAAGACAGGATAAAATAAGAACGTATAAATTACTAAAGACTATCTATAAGGCATATCAAGGCATCTACTGTTATTTATATCTCATAACTCAAGAAAAGGTAGCAATAAATGAAAATGATAGCAATCCATTCAGTACTGATAAAAGAATAGACTGAATGTAATTAAAATCAATGTTGCTAAATATTATTACCTGGTTGAATCAAATTTCATATTTAGCTTCAGATTTCTTCCTTTATTTTCTCAGAGACGTGAGTTTTTATCAGATTTACAATTTTAATGTATTTGTGAATTTTAGGAGTATTTTAATGATCCAAGAAATTCATCCCAATTCAGAAAGACTGATGCAAAAATAAAGCTATGCAGTTTTGCACCATTCTTTTTGAATCACTCTGTAGAATAGAGAAAATACACTGGAAGAACTTTGTACAAAGAGGGTTAGGATGAGCTGTGTCAACAATTCCATCATGCTGACCACTTTGGCCATTTTCTCCCAGAAGCCTATAAGTATCGGCATTAGGTAATAGTAAACGTATATGGTTTTGGCTCTTGCTTATGTTTACACTTAGTGTAAGACAGGTATGACCTTGGAAGAAAGAGAGATATCAGTACTAATTATTCGCTGCAATTCATCTTTGTTCAGATACACATAAATATAGATTTAATGATACATGCAGGAACCATTAATAAGCTTGTAAGAATTTTATTTTATTTATATCCAGCCTTTCTCTTGGCATGATATCCAAGACAGTTCAATCAAGTAAAATATGAAGTATCCTACAACCAGTTTGATACACAAGTTTTAAAACATTTAATGAACTGTTCTATTAAGAACACAACATTAGAACAGTTATAAAACGTTTAAAACAGTGTAAAAAGATAAAAGCATAGTTTGCCCCATTTAAAAAAACCCAAAACCTTCTGTCACTTAAAATCCAAAGGCCTACGTATATAAACAGGTCTTTCCCTGCTGGTGGAAAAAGAGTCAACAGGGAGCCAACTGAGGATGAAGCTACACCAACAAAATAATCCAGCTCCAGTGCACAGCACTCTGATGTTATCACCCAATTTATGACGCACCTACTCATAATAAACCCGACCCAAATTATACTGATAGCCACATATCTCCCCTGCCTAAATTCAAAATGGCTGCACTTTCTTTTCTTCTCCAGAATTCATAAAGCTGCCAACCAATAGACTTTTCTGTTTTCCTGCCAATCCTACCACCTACCATACACTCACATTGGATGGCTCCCCTATTCAATCCCCTTCCCCACGTCATGCCCCAGGAAATGATCATGAGTAAGGTTTAATTTTTTTCCTTTAAATGTAATCTAACTAAAATGTCTCCTGGCATTTAACACACATGCGCATACAGTATAAATCACCAAGAGGCATGCAGTCATGGTTATCTTCTTCTTTACACTGAGTGCTAAAAATTGTCACATTGCTGGTCTGTCCACATAAAACTGTAAGAAAAAGTCCCCAACACTAATTCTATCCATAATTATACAATGGATTGTATTTACAGTACAATTGGTCTGACTATATGAAAAAGGATACAAGGAATTATAATTGGAACTGTACCATTAACACGTCCTATTTCAACACACAGAAGGAAAGAAAAAAATGCAGAAATAATAGAAGCAGCCCTGGCTGAGCAATGTCATGTTGAGATTAGAAAAAATTAATTTAGAATGCTATCAGTCAAGAAATTGATAGTTTGTTCAAAATTAACAATAAAATACATATGCAGCCTGTTGCTCAATTAGGAGATCTACAGTGAAAAAGAGAAAGATAGGAGGCAAAGGATGTGTTATTTGAATGCACATAATTTTTTTATGGTTTATGGTTTGAAATAATATTTCTCAATACATATTTCCTTCATTTTTGTAAAACAGAGCTAAATGGAGAGTTTTTAGTCATCATGTGGACCCAGGTGATTGTCTGCAGATCATGCTGTGAATATAACTTGAAGTTTAACATGTGTACAGTACACTGATATATTGTATATTTAAGAGAAAACACTTGTTTTCTGTACAAATCCCCAAATGGACGCTTGCCCTTGATCTGGAAATATGCCAGACCAATCTTTTTGTTAAAGAGAAGCAATATAAAATGTATCCATTTTTAAGGCCGACTGACATGCAATATTTACCAAAATTCAAACCACATGTTTGCAGAAGTTTAAATCACAGAAGGTGGCTCCTCTGTGTTCACATCTGGAAACATCTATTTTTCAGAGGAAAGCTGTGGTAAATGTATACAAAAAGTACTGTCACTGAACCCTGCTTTGTGAGGGCAAGAATAATGCTCCATATTCTCTACACTGATGTAATCAAGTACTTGGACACATAACAGGTATCCTTTTCCAGTTTTTCTGAAAGAATATCTAAGAATGTTCACAGGTGAAGGTTCAGCTCTTTAGACTGAAACAGCAAGTGAGGATTTGCATGTGTGAATGAGCTAGGGATTAAACAAACAAACAAAAAAATTGGTTATCATCTCCAGTTGCTGCAGTGGATTAGATCCAAGGTATGGATGACCTAAATGTGACTAATTCTGGTCCTTTCCCTTTTAGGTTTTAAGTTTACAAATTCAAGTTGGAGTTCAGGGGTTCTTAAGTAATGAGAAAGAAAATGGTGAACAGGATTGAATAAACCTTCCAATGGTTCCTTTCAATTATATACTTTGATATGAAGAAAATATGGGCTTTTCCCCACATTGCATAGTTATAGCATTTAAATACTATGTTAACTGCTATGGCTGCACCCTATGGAATGCTAGGATCTATAGTTTTGGAAGGCAGTAGAGTTCCCTGGCTGAAAATTCTAAATGTGTGGTTTGTGTGTGCTTTCAAGTCGCCTGTCGATTTATGGTTACCCCATGAACTTCATTGGGGCTTTTTAGGCCAAGAATACTCACAGGTGGTTTTACCAGTTTCTTCCTCTGAAATATAGCCTACAGCACCTGGTATTCATTGGCTGTCTCCTATCCAAGTACTAACCAGAGGTGACTCTGCTTAGCTTCCAAGATTAGGCAGGATCTGGTGTCTTTAGGGTATGTGAGCTCTAAACCGCAAATCCCAGGATTCCACAGAATGCATATGAAAGGCAGTTCAGTTTGGATCAAATTGCTATAATTTTGTATTGTGAATGAAAGAGCAACTTGTGAAGTCATACACACACACACACACACACACACACACACACACACACCCCTCCTTTCCAGGCAAGCATTCTCTGAAGATGCCAGCCACAGTCCTGGTGAAACCTCAGGAAGAAACTGTTCTAGAACATAGCCACATAGCCCGAAAAACCCACAAAAAATTATGAAAGAGCAACTAACAAGTTATTACTGGAAATACCCTCAAGAATAAGAATGAAGAACGTGTGATCATGCTGATACAGTTGGATTGCATCTCCTACTATATCTTGCCTTTGACAATGGAATGATTAGAAATGCAGTCCAATAACATCTGGAGACCCACGTGTTCCCACCTCTGATCAAGAAGAATTTATATTGGAAATGGGATGGTGGAGCTTGCAAAATCCAATTGCCTATCCCCAAGTGTGATTTTTCTGTCTTTGTCCTGAAGTGCTGCCTTAATTATGTAGTAAATATACTTTGCTTTAAAAGTTGTACTGCATTACCAATTTTAAAAATCTGAGCCAGCCCCTCCTTGCCCCTGCCGCCAACCTGCTCTAATCACTGGCAGAATGGCTCTCTTTCTCCCCATGCAGCTGATGACTGTTAAAGCAGGTTGGGAGTAGGAGGAGCTATGAACATACCAATAGTGTCATGATCAGGACTAGACCTTATTGCATGAGAAAAGATAACTGAAATAGAGTGGGGGGAGCAGTGGCTTTTTCCAGTCCTCTCTGCATGCTGTCATAGCACTTTCATTTTCCTTCCTGAGGGAGACAGGTATGCCTTTTGCCAAACTGATTTTTCCAGCATGACAAAAGACACACTTTTATGACTGTCTGCTATAGAACAGAAGTGCTATGATGGCATGCAGAGAAACATGGAGAGAGCTGCTACTCTCCCCACATCTTTTGGCTTTATTTTCTCATGTGATAAGACTCTAAATAGCAATTGTGAATACAGAACACTAACCCAGATTTATTTATATGTAACTGTTCTTGTATTCATGATCATTACTTAGTCACAACTGTAACATTATTGTCATGATTGTAACTTTCCCATCCCAACCTACTTTACACACACACACACACACACACACACACACACACACACTAACTGTACACTTTAGCTGTTTAACAAGTAGCTGTTGAAAAATATTGGGCCTGTTTCTTTAATTTTAATTTTTATAGGCTTGTTTTTCACCATAAGGACCCAAGCATGGGTATGTTTATAAATATGATAAATCAATAAAGGAACTCATGAAAAAAATGCTGTGTGTAATCTCTACATAACCAGATTATACTAAAAAGTTATCTTAAAAATGTTGTTTTCTTTCAACTTAAGTAGAACCATCTTGTTTTTCCCCCATGATGATATGCAAAAGTATTCAGTGACAAAATAGCTAAAAGAAACACAAATGAACGATCCCACATCAACAAGTACTGCTTTTCTTCAGCCTTCATCTTAAGGCCTTTTACTTCATCCATTCTTAGTTTTAGCTCTTGAAATCCCTGGTTTTGGGTTTCATTTTTCAATGCCACCCTCTTCTTCTGCAGAGGGATAGCGGGTAGGAATGAAAACCAACACAGGAGCAAAATGGAGTGTTTATGTATAATTTCACAGTTCACATTTGTAGAGCGGTAACTCATTTGAGCCCTTTAATACAGAAAGTACAGTGGCAAAAGTAATCATCCTAGTTTAAATTTTGTAAATATGAAAGATGTATATCAAATTCCACAAAGTGATCCCATATTTTTACAAAAGGTGCTGACAAAATCTACAATAGAGGCAGCAGTTCATCTGAAGGTTATTCACACTTTCAGTGGCATTACAGTCACTTTCATTACACAAGCTGGAATCTTCCATAAAGTGGAAATTTTAGCCTAAGCCCTGGAATCCAGAGAAACAGCAAGTTTCAATAAGGTCAGATTAATGTACATAAACTTTAACAGCAACTTATATGGAGAAAAGGGGTCTTGATTTCCCCACTTTTACTCTTTCTGAAATTAAATTCTGACAAAAAGGATTATTAATCAGAAAAGCATTTTAAATCTGCATTTTAAAAATATGTGTATTTTTCAAGAAAAAAATAAAGGTTGCATGGAAAAAGCATTTGCATGAGAAAACACAGGAGAAGGACTGAACATCAAATTTTGCAACACACATACATATATATGTAATAATTCTTTGTACTTAGGAACAAACTTAAGAAAACGAGTTTTGATTTTATTATTCAGTTGTATTTACTGAGCATTTTGGATCTATTTCACTAATGAATCAAAATCTAGGAGCTGGACAATTTAATGGTGATGCTGCAGTAGACTATAACCCTGTTTTCTCTGATACCCTGAAGATATATTGCACTACAATTCCCAGCACCCCAAATTCACCTAGGAATTCTCCTGAGATTATGGATCCTTTCAGAGAGTTGAGCTACTAATCAACATCCATTGTCCAACTGTTTCATCTTTTCCTCCTTAATGGATATTCAGAAGAAACTTTTGGAAAACACAGGAGAGTTCCAATGCCTTTATCTGTTGTAAACTTGGTTTACCAGTACTCTTTGTCCCCTGCAGCATGGTCATATATATGCCCTCTCAGAGGTCTGTGTTCAGTGAGATTTAAGGATAGAATATTTTGTAAAACATGCAAGGTATCAAATTAAACTCTCAATTATTAATCTTGAGAACTGATCCCCTTCACTGTCTGTGAGCAATGAACAGTTTAGAATCTGGCCTTGTATGCCAACTGATGTCTCTAACATTTTACATCTGGTTTTGTATAGAAACATTTAGAAGACATACAAAAGAATGAGGAAGGAGGTACTATATTCACTTTGTATATCTCCAAATATTGAGTGTTTACCTGGACATGTAAAGCAGCATCTGTTCTATATGTAGTTTGAAGATGTGAGAAACTAGTATGTGTGCATTCCCAAAGCTGGAAGGGAAGAGACTGTAATTCACCTTTTGACTTTATTCCTTAAGGAAGCATGTCTGTCATCGGCATTTCTCATTATTAAAATATCTCAGCCTAAATACAGGAGAATGAAACTTTTATAAATTGTTGGGATATAGATGATGATGATGACGATTCATTTATTTCCCATGATCTTACTGCACTGTTCTGCCCCCAGGCAGTAGGCAGCCCATACCCAACCTGGGCTGCTCCAGCAGCATTTCAAGAACAGGATTTTCCCATTCTTGAAAAGCTGCCGGAGAAGCCCGGGTTGGATACGGGCTGCCTACTGCCCAGGGACAGGGCAGTCTGGTAACATCCATCCCTTACAGTTAGAAACCACATGTATACTAAGTTTTAAATAGAACATGTATAAGAAATGGAAAAATGGGGAAATCAACAAAAAGGAATTCAATCAAATAGTGAGCACGTATAGGGCTAAAGTCAGAAAAGCTAAAGTGCAGAATGAACTCAGGCTTGCTAGAGAGGTTAAGAACAATAAAAAGGGCTTTTTAGGATATATCCGCAGCAAAAGGAAGAAGAAGGAAATGGTAGGGCCACTGCGTGGAGAAGATGACAAAATGCTAACAGAAGACAGAGAAAAGGCAGAATTACTCAACACATTCTTTGCCTCAATCTGGGGATAATGGAGCAGAGGACAGAATAAGGGAATTTCAGCACAGAATAAGTAAAGTAGTGACTGAACTGTGAAGAATCATCCTATGGTCATAACTTTATCCCACCCCAATGCATGGTGATTAGAAAACCTCTAATAAAACATGTACTAGGATAAAACAGTGCACCTATCTTTATTTATTTATTTATTTATTTATTTCAAGCTATGCTGGCTTTCTCCCAGAAAGTGAACCAAGGCAGCACAAAAATAAAACAACAACTACTACTACAGTACTTCTTCTTCTTCTTCTTCTTCTTCTTCTTCTTCTTTGTATCCTGCTATTTCCCCAGAACTGGAACTCAGAGCAGCTTCACAATTTTAAAATAACAATACAATTTAAAACATTGAGGTGTGTTAAAAAGTAATTAGATTATGAACATGTTAAAATAGATAGCTATGAAAAGAATGAAATACATTTTAAAAGATAATACTTTAAAATTTTACAATAAAAATTTAAAAGACAACTAAAATCAACTAGCTAAAAACAGCATAAAATTACAGATTGTAAACCTGAGGGCAGGGAACCGTCTAATTAAAAATAATAATTGTAAGCTGCTCTGATAGCCATTAGGGCTGAAGGGCAGGGTATAAATACCATAAATAAATAAATAAATAAATAAATAAATAAATAAATAAATAATAAACATACAAAAGTTAAGAACAAATCAGGTCACAAACCCTGTATATCATACATTCAACCCCACTCCAAACATTTTAACAGACACAAAACCAAACAATGCTTTTTTGGGCGGCGGGGGATGATTTGCTACCCTGCTTTTCCAAAAGCCCAAAGGAAAGGCTGCACAAAGCTTTGGCCAGAGTCTAGCTTCAGTTTTGCTAGCTTTTGTGAGGGGAGGATCAATTTTAACCTAGGAAAGAGCAGAGCTGGTCCAAAGTGTTGTGGTTTAGGCTCAGCACTGGATTTCATCCAATGCGGATCCCTAATACATGGAACAGCATAGTTGCTTTTGACCAGAACATCCTTTGACTGCAGAACAAATTGTTTTAGTCAAAAGAGATAGTGGCAACTATCTCTTTTGCCAGAGGAGACTTCCTATGCTGCCACCTTTCCCTGTGGTATCCACAGCCTTTTCACCCCCTGCCACTGCATGACTGCCTACATCAGTGCTGCCATCTATACAACAGGACAGTAGCCCAGTTAGGTCTGGGGATAAAATCAATTGAGTTTGTAGTTCCACTTTGCTCTTCCTAGGACTGAATGGAATGAAATACAATTCACATGTCTCAGAAATAAATTCATCTGTTAGGCCTGCAATGCATTTTGTGGTGGGGTGGAGATGTGCAAAAACTGTGCACATGCATAACTTAAAAAGCACTTATTTGACAAATGTGTGGAGAAGAAATGTACCCCGAAGTATGCCCTTTTCTAAAATGGACACCCATGCAAACATTTCCCAGATACACCAACATCTAATTCATCAATCTCTTCACACCCGAAGAGAAGGTTAAGAGGTGATGTGGTAACATGTTTAAATGTTTGAAGGGATGTTATATTGAAGATTGAGTAAGCTTGTTTTCTGCTGCTCCAGAGATGGAGCAATGGATTCATAGTACCAGAAAAGAAATTGCATCCAAACATTAGGAAGAACTTCTTGACAGAGCTGTTTGACAATGGAACACACTGCTTCAGAGAGTGGTGGTCTCCTTCTTTAGAGGTTTTAAAATAGAGGCTGGATGGTGATGTGTTTGGAGTGTTTTGATTGTGTATTTCTGCATGGCAAGGGGTTGGACTGTAGATCTATTCCAACTCTGTGATTCTATGATTCTAACTCCCCCTCTCTCTCCTATTCTTTGCTGCTTGTCACGCTTGCTGCTGTAACTGCCACTCTGCAGAGTGAAAATTCCAGTAAGGCTAGAAGGGGAAATCACCAAAAACGATGAAAGAAAATGATGTAGTAATAAAAATACTATTGCAATATCATTCCTTGGAACAATCCCCTCAAATGTACATTACATTTTGTTTGGGAAAAGGCACATATAATTGCCTGAAATAATATATTTAAAAGTACATTAACTTTTTTAAAATAATAATATAATTAATATGATGTTTTTGATATGTGGAAAGGGAGTATGGATTTAGTGTCTAAACTGAGATAGATAGATAGATAGATAGATAGATAGATAGATAGATAGATAGATAGA
>NC_056525.1:201653763-201683590 GCF_019175285.1 Sceloporus undulatus | reverse complement strand
GCAAGAACCCAACACAACAGATAAGGTAAGGTCTGATCATAGCAGAAAGATTTTTCACTGTAGAAAAAAAGGTTCAGAATGACTGCAAATACTTGAGAAGGGAAAATATTTTTTTTAATGACTGAATGCAAAAAGAATAAACATGTGGTGTGGCTGTGTACATACACACCTTCCTTATGACTATCTCCTGTTATCTCTTTGTCTGAACCTGATGTACCTACAACTGTCATTGGGTAGAATCCTGAGGTGTGAAGAGGACAAGGATGAGTACCTTGAATATGGAAAGGTGTCCTTAAGTAGTCTCAAGTATGAGCCAAGGTATCTCCACAGGATAGTCATTACTGTGATGGTGTGGGATGGATGACAGTTGTAGGAATAGGGCAAACTGTCAGTGAAGCTGGGATTCTCCCACCTTCTCAACACACTTCCAGTGGGTTGACTAGGCCAAGCATTTTTGGCAGCACTTGGGTTGCCAGAAATGTGATCCATAACAGAATCCCATGCTTCTCCTCTCTATGCAATATAAATTGTGGCCACTTATTTTTATCCATTTCCTGTCTCATACCTCTTTTTCCTTTCTTCCAGCCTCATTTATCCTTTAATCTTTTGGTTGTTTTTAAAATGTGTTTAATCATTTAATTTTAATTGTTTTTAAATTTTATTGTAAACATACTTAATTTTCTATTTCTGTAAGTCACCTTGGGGTCCCTCTCTTGGAGAGAGGAAGCATATAAATGACATGAATGAATAAATAAATTCAACCCTGTTTGTAGGTCCAATCAGTTTTTCTTTACACACGTTCAAGTTTACAAACACACAGAAGCAGTTTGTTTGGGGCTTTAAATAGTTTTAGACAGGCACTACAATGTCTAATAACCAGGGATCAATAAACCAAAAAACCCAGCCACAAAATCCTAACCCCTAAAACATAAATTTTGCAGTTGCTGCCTACTAACATGTTGACAGTCTTTGGCAGATGTGTTGGAAATATATTTAATATAGCTGTAGAGCAGCTGCATTTCATTTAAATTTAATTTACAAAGGAGTAGAATCATAGATTATCAAATAACATATTCCAATCCAAGTCATATGGGGTATGATGGTTAAGTCAAACAGCGGGATTTGGTATTATTTGTCATTAGCAAGGAGACTATAGAGGCACTTAGTAAAGAAATCATCTGAGATTTGAAGGCAGCACCTATGCTTGAAGAGGATTAGAATTTTTCTCAGCTCTCAGAAAGGTGAAGAGCTGAAATTATATATTAAGGAAAAATATGGATTTATTAAAATGATACAAATTACTAACTTTAGTCATGAATCAAAGGTCAGAATCCTGTTGGTGAATGATGATGCTGTAAGACAGATGACTTGAAGAGACACATGTCAGAGCTAAACCATGCAAACTCAGCTTTTGGGTCATCTCAGACACTGGAAGTCTTTACAGAACCCCCTGCATTTACATGACCTCCTGAGGAATGCCACAGGCCTCTTTCAATTTCTGTTGCAGCATGTCTAGCTCTAGAAAAATAGCTGGATACGTCTCTGCAGATGACTCAGCTCTCCAGCAACATGCAAATAGGTCAGGAGGGGAGGGTTCAATAGTTTGGAAAATGGGTTGTGGGGTAGGTCCTGGAGATGTAGATTTGGGGGATAACACCAAGAGTTTTAGCATCAGGAGATCCAAGATGCAGGATTCTAACCAAAAGTTTACCTGACTCTAAAGTATTGCTAACCATTCACACAGTGCAACAAAAATGCACAATTAATAATACATCTGTTGGAATGCTTCAATGTGCTTTTCTTTTTCTTTTGCCTAGTGATCACAGAGTTTGGTGGTTTGTTATTCATTTGGGGGCTGGTTATTCATTCCAAGTTGTTTTGTTGACTGGTCAGTTAAGGGAGCTGGTTAAAACATGTTTAAAGAATATATTAGAGCCTAGGTCTCTGCTATTACAGTATTGTTTGTGACTCATATTTTAAACTGTGGGGGATTTTTGAAAGATGTGTGTGGCATCTTTCAGCATGCTTAGCAGCTTCTATGATCTGCAGATGTAAGTTACAGAACAAATACATTTTGTATAAGTGCTAGGGTGTGACCCTGTTACAACATAGGGGTTGACAGATGGGCAGCTCTGCACTGCACGTCTTTGCCCCTAGTCCGTACTGCAGCAGCTGCACTCTGCAGCACTAACGCACTGCCAAAAAGAAGCTGCCTGGAGTGGCTTCTTTTTTGCGGTGCTACAGACAGGAAAAGGTGTTGCCATGATGTCACTTCCTGCCAGTGACATCTGGATGCTGTGCGGTGCTTGCATCATCATGGTGGGCCCTGTGTGGACAGGAGGCCACCATGATGGTGCCACTGTTCCATATTAGGGTTCGTGAGCATGCAGTTGCTGAGCACTCCTGAACCCTAATTTTGGCCCGAGGTAGTAAATTTTCCTTCAGTAGATACAGAATCAAGAAATAAGGATGTATAAATGTGTCTGTTTCTGATCTGTATCACTATCATGTGTTTAACTATGTTTCCATTATGTTTCCACATTAATCTGGAACTCAGTATGAGGACCATCCTTTCACAAAAAAAGTAGGCACTTCTAGACCCCCCCCCCCAAAAAAAACCCCATAAGGTTGTCTCTCTTTTAAAAATCCCAAAAATATAAAAAGTGCTGTTGCACAGAATTTTCTCTACTGATTCACAAAACTTATCAGACATGATCCTGTCAGAATAAGCAACTACATCTGGGAATTGCTGCAAAGGAATATAGAAGTTATGAATAGTGTCCTTTAAAAAAATGAATATTTAAAGGTACATAGTATCAAAACCTGCTGAAACTGTCTGAAATTTGACAGGTATAATCTGCTCATAAGGGGATACCAGGCCTGCCAATTTCATCAAATTTTAACATAAGTTAAGGGAAGGCACAAACATCTGAATGTCTGAAATGAGAGTGAGATTCAGGCTGCATCTGTACTGTAGAATTAATGCACTTTGACATTGCTTTAACAGTCATAGCTCCATCCTTTAGAAATCTGGAATTTGTAGCACCAGAGCTCTCTAACAGAGAATATTAAATATGGCACAAAACGATAAATGCCAGAATTCCATATCATGAGTCATGGCAATTAAAGCACTGTCAAAGTCTATTAATTCTGCAGTGCAGATGCCACTTCAGAGCTGGGCCAGACAACCAGCAAATTCTACATTTGTCTGAGCTGATTTTTAAAAACAAATGAACAAACAAAAACAAAACAAAGACCCCAGAACTTGCTTATTTCATTAATCAACTAATAGTGTTAATTTCTCTGTTCAGCTAATGATGATGATGGTGGTAATGATGTTAATTCCAATATTCAACTAATGGTTTTACCATTTTATTTACTGTTTGTGCGAACTAGGCTTTAGTTTCTTCCAGGACAGTAAACTGCAATATAAATTATTATTATTATTATTAACCTTTATTTATAAAGCGCTGTAAATTTACACAGCGCTGTACATACAATCTTTTTAATTAGACAGTTCCCTGCCCTCAGGCTTACAATCTAAAAAGCCACGACACAAAGGGAGTGGTGGTGGGGAAGGGGCCTCTCTAGAAGGATAATACATATAAAATACATAGCAATACAGGAAATGATTCAATAAAACAGACAACAAAGAACATCAAATAGCAAGTGACAATTATGCAATGCCTGGGAACGCTGCCCTGAACAGTGAAAGTAAAAGATATGTACCCAAAGCCTATCTCCTAATAAGAATTTTGTGCTCATTAACCTCCACTGGCCACTGCATAATTACTTAGTTTTTTAATGTAAGAAAAATAAAGTAAACCCAGCATGTTAGTTCTACACCTTAAGAAATGTGTGATATTCCTGATGCACTCTTACACAGTAGATGTGAATAGACCCAATCACTTCTTGAATAACTGCTTGTCATTTATGAAACTGCTTTCATCCATCTGCCTCAAAAAGGATTTTATCTTCAGATTTTGGCCTATCATTTTTGAAGCCTGTATAAAACAGTGTCTGCTACAAGTATGTTGGGCGGGGGGGGGGGGGATAAAATAGGTGTGGAAAATATGATTTTTTAAAAAACCCATAGTCTTTAGGGAGTTTGTTCAGGATATTGAAATACAGTGATCAAGTTTAATTCTAATAAAGTTATAATTTTGCCTAAATAGCAGAGGTCGGGGAGAGAAAAAATGCAGCAGCAACTTTAGGTTTTTATTTTAGCATGAGCTTTCATGGATATAAACCCACTCCTTTCGATGTAGTACTGAGTGGTACTGCTGCTTCAAAGAATAGGACCTGGAACAATGGATGCAAGCTAGAGTAAAAAAGATTCCACCAAAACATTAGGAGGAACTTCCTGAAAGTAAGAGCTGTTTGATGGTGGAACACATTTCCTTGGAGAGTAGTGGAGTTTCCTTCTTTGGAGGTTTTTAAACAGAGGCTGGATGGCTATCTGTTGGGGTGCTCTGATTCTGAGTTCCTGCATGGCAGGGGGTTGGACTGGATGGTCCTTGTGGTCTCTTCCAACTCTATGGAGATTATTGCACAGTCATTTTTGCCCTGGCCATGCACAGGATGGGATCGGGACAGAACGGGGAAAACAGGTGTTATCACACAGAAAATTGCTGCTACGCTGCCACCTGACCATCATGCTCCTCCAGCCGATTTTGGTGGTATGTTATTATTATTATTAACCTTTATTTATAAAGCACTGTAAATGTACACAGCGCTGCACATACAATCTTTTTAATTAGACGGTTCCCTGCCCTCAGGCTTACAATCTAAAAAGACATGACATAAAAGGAGAAGGGAAAGGTGGTGGGGCTAGTAGGCTAATACATATAAAGTACATAGCAATACAGGAAATGGTTCAATAAAACAGGCACCAAAAGAACATCAAATAGCAAGCGACAATTATGCAATGCTTGGGAACGCTTCTCTGAACAGGATGGTCTTCAACTCCGTTTTGAAGCTGGTTAAAGAAGTGATGGCTCTTGCTCGTGGGGGAATAAGGTTCCAGGAGTGAGGGGCAGCGAGTGAAAAGGGGTGAATCCGAGATGGGGCAGAGGAAATCCTGGGCTGGGACAGCAGACCTTGACTACCAGAACGGAGGGCCCGAGTGGGAGAGTGAGGAGAAAGAAGGTCTGATAAGTAAGGAGGGGCCAGCCCATGGAGGGCTTTAAACGTCGACAGCAGGAGCTTGTACTGAATACGGAAAGGGAGGGGGAGCCAGTGAAGGGATGCCAACACAGGAGAGATGAGGTCAGAGCGGTGGGCGGATGTGATAATGTGTGCAGCTGAATGCAGAACAGAAATTAAAGGACGGAGGTGAGAAAGAGGAAGCCCAGCCAGGAGGACATTACAGGAATCAAGTCGTGATACCACTATTGAGGGTCTCTTGCATAGACTGTTCTGTTTGTCCAATGTAGAGTGTAGAGAGACACTACTAGCATAGGATGGCATACATCACATTGGAGGAAGAGCAAGTAAACATGCTTCTGATGTTGTGGATGATGTTAATAGCCCCTGGCAATAATACTGCTCCCAAAGTAGATGTGGGGACAAAGTTGGCATCTGGGTTTGTAGCAAACTCTTGTGCCTTTATTACAATCCATGTTGTTAGTGAATAGTTTAAGCTTTGGAGGCTGTCTGTAGGCTAATAAAGGCCTACCTCCCAGAGCCTGTGAGAGGGCTGTGTTCTCCAGACTTGATTGTAGCTCATTTATTTGAGTGGCCTCAGCTGGGGACTGCAGGTGATCACTAGGGGGGTTCTGTCATTTTTTGGGGTTTTGGTTTGTCTTGTACAGTCGGCCCTCCATATCCATGGATTTTTTTAATATCCACAGATTCAAATATCCACATCTTGAATATATATCTATATCTCTCTCTCTCTATATATATATATATTCCAAAAGAAAACCTTGACTTGAACATCCATGAATTTTGGTATCCATGGGAGGATCTTAGAACCAAACCTCAGTGGATACCAAAGGCCTTGTCTTGTCTTGTTTCGTCACCTTCTTAGATGGTTATTGTAGTTTGAGAAATGCCTGTTGAAAATCCAAGGGTTTTGAGTCTCTGCCCTGTGGATCTGAGCAGATGTGATAATGAAGATGATCATACTAGGACTTACCGTCTGTCAATCACTGCTGAAACGTTGGGGAAGTGCATGTGTATGAATGCCTGGCACACTTCCTCAGCGTAATGAAATCGTCAGTTCCCTCTAGCGTCATGGAATCATTCAGGGAGAGTGAGTTTCGTCTTAACGGAAACTTTGCTGAATGATTCCATGATGCTAGAGGGAACTGACGATTCCATGTCACTGAGGAAGCGTGCCATACACGCGCACTTCCCCAACATTTCAGAGGCGATCAACCGAAGGTAAGCCCTAGTGTGATAATCTTCTATATCAGAGGGCTTGGCTGTAAACAATTGATTTGGTTCTTTAGATCATTAGAGAGGATTCTATAAAATGTGGCGTTGGATAGTTGTCTCTCAGCCTCCTTCAATATTTTGGTATTAAATATTTTACTATTTTTAATATTAGAAGTGAAAATGACTAACCTAAGGCTTACTGGCATCACTAGGGTTGGTGCCACCCCATGGTTACTCATGCTGTCATGCCTAGGCTTGGATCCTCCAGGCCAATGATCCCTCACAAGTAGACCAGGCTGCTTTGAAAGAGAAAGGCTCTGGTTTACTTTCCACTGACAACTGGTAGCCTGGGGCACCTGAAGGAACTGTCCATGTCCCAGGTTGTTCTGGTCTGCCTGCCTTGTTTGCAAGTAATATAGGGGTCCGTCAACATTCAGCAAAGGGACAGGTCTCAAGGAATCCAGCATGGCATGCCAACACTATCCTGACCAGCTTCCTTGTCACCTCTGGGTGGGTGGACCAGGTCCTTCCCAGGAACTTCAGTCTTTGGGAGTCCCAGTCTACCCACAGAGAGGTACAACAGTAAACTCCACACTGGAAAGCAGACACCCCCTGCCCTCCCTAGTGACATTAACACTATCATACTTTGGATACATCATGAGATGGCATGAGTTATTGGAAAATATGGTAATACTTAGAAAAGTGGAATGCTGCAAGAAAAGAGGAAGATGACATTACAGATGGATTGTTTCAGTAAAGGAAGTAACAACCCTGTTAGGGAGTTAATAACAGGGTCTCTTGGAGGTCTCTCTTTCATAGAATCTCTGTAAGCTGAACCCAGTTTTATAGGACATAACAATAATAACAATAAATATCTATAATGGATAGACAATTTTGATTGCAAGTGCATATATGTACAAACATATCGTCGGTAAGGTACATTCTAACCTCCCAAACTGTTAACCTTGGAAAATGTCCCACTTCTACAGTACTAGGACTGATTCAGGGCCTGTCTTTTTCAACTCAAGTGCTGAATCTGAGTTGAAACTTGGGAATCTGTAAGCTTGTGCTTCATCCTGACTATAATGGGAAACCCAGAAATGCCTATTACATTAGGCATTTTCTTTGTTAGAACTGGATGAAATTATTAGGCTTAGTTGTCACTTAAGTGTTGATTATGCCTGCCAAGTTGAAGAGAAATAGATGCAAAGGGTTTGTGTGGCATTCCTTTTACCTTATTGGATTTTTAAAGGGCTCTGCCAATAAGTCTTCATTTCTTGGTGGATCTGGAAGCTTTTAGAAATAAACATACAGAGAATAAAAACAAATGAAGCAGGCATAGCAGTGTGTAAAATAAACATCCATAGACCAAGTTGTAATAACCTGTGGGGAAGATTAATACAAAGAGCATACATTGCAATAAGGAAAGAAGTGAGGGTTGCAAAGAGGCATGATGACTGAAGAGAACTGCTTCAATTTCTAATTCCAGGGCATAATGGTACTGTGGGTTGTATGGATTCCTGAAGAAGGAGAAAGAGATGAAAAGAATGAGTTAGGGACAGGATGATTGGGAAGACTCACTATAATCTAGCGGTGGGTAATTGTTGGAGATTAGGGGGCTGCATTAATTCCTTTATGAGAGCATGGTGAAATGCCCCCCTGCCCCACGAATAAACGTTTACTCTAAACTCCCTCTCAGAGATGTGGGACACTTTCCCACATTTCCTCCCTCCCCACCAGCTAGTTTACCCTCAGGAGATTCCTTCCCCTCCCCTTTTCCCCATTTAAAAAGGAGAATCCTATAGACATCTGCACGACTAAAGAACCAGCTAAGAAATATCAGTTTGTTCATCTCTCATTTAATGAAAGCTTTCATATTACAAATACATCCCCCCCCCAGCTTAGGTTTAGCTTTTTAGAGCACTGAGTATGGTTTCAAATAAGGATAGAACTTGGGATTACAATGCCAAGCATCCCCCATCAATTGTTATGCTAGTCAGGGCTGCTGGAAGTTGCAGTTAACAACATCTGGAAAGCCACACATTTCCCATCCATGATTTACTTTCTCGTATTCTCTCTTAAAAAAAAATACTTAAAATGACAGTCAAACATCCTAGGTTCTCTAAAGACAAAATCAGTACGTTAGTCATTCTGACATAGCACTAGCAAAATTTAAACTGAGGAGTCTTCTAGGATGGAATGCTAAACAGTTCTTTTTACAAGTTCAATTGAAGTTGAGTCCAATGAAGATGGCCCTAAAAAGTATGACTTGATTAGATAGATGGCTAGGTAGCCAGCATGTGGATATAAAAGTGTCATCTTCAAATAGATGATGCCAGAAATTTCTGCCACTTGTGCCTCCTTCTATTGTTAGTCTTCGATTCTCACATTTTCCCTTCATGCACAGCAAATGACCCAGCACATGTGTGCTCCATTATGGCAGATGGGATATAAATATGTAAGAGGTGAACTGGCAAAACTTTGGCCTCCTTTGTATCAAAGCAGTGCAATCAACTGCTTCTTTTTAACTGCCTAGATCTAGTAATGCAAAAGCAATGCAGATGTGATGGCAATAGAAAATGCTTCCATTTATTGGAATCCCACAAAGTAATGAGGGTAGTATTGCTTGTTTTCTGAAACACTTCACCACTTTCATACTGTGAAATTAGTTCATTTTCGGTTGGAGACATGATGGCACTTCAAACTACCATTTAATCCGCTGAGATAAAGCCTCACTCGCATAGAAACTAGAGCGGCAGGAGAGTACCAGTAGCATATCTTCAGTGGAAAACTGGTGCTGGATGTATAATTGTTTACAATGAGTAAGCAATTTCCTTTGGGTCAGGCAAGCATAGCACCTCTTGTGCAGCCACAGATAAGTACAGTGATCTCTGTCATTAGGATGAACAAGGCATTTTTTTCCTTTTTCCTTTTTCCTTTTTTTTTTTTTTGGTTAAAACACACTTACTGAATTAATGGAATTATTTGAAATGGGAAGAATGTAGTTAGTATAATCCATGCTCCTATTACAGAAAGGCATTCACAGGTGTGAAAAAAACGATTAGAAGGTACAGTCTTATGCATTCTTTAGTTTGAATTAAGTACAGTTATATATGAGAACGATTACCTCAAAGAATTATTGAGAGTTGTTCTGGTGTCGGGAATGCATACCCAACCAAAAGGTTAGCATTTCTGTGACAATCCTTAAATTGCTGCCTGAAAGACAGTAGTCAGTGCATCATGGAGGGCATAAGATTTGACTTGATTAAGACTGAACATTTGTATTACTATTCAACATTTTGGAAAAATTATTAGGCTGCAGTGCATTGATGCTAGTAATGCAGAATTGAAAGAACTAAATCATATCAGTAAATATTAATTTAAATAGCAAATGCTTCACAAAATATATGAGACATTTCTCTAGGGGCAGATGGAGCTTTGGTAGAGCTTTTCCAGAGAGAGAGAGAGAGAGGGAGGGAGGGACGGAGGGAGGGAGATCTCCAAAGCAAACAGTCAGCCCTTGATATCCATGAATGATCCATTCCAGACCCCCTGTGGATATCAAAATCTGTGGATACTTAAGTTCCCTTGTCCCCCATGGTGGTGCAGGCACATAGCCATTCCACCATTAGGAACAGAGATTCTAGCACCCACATCTTTCCAACTTTACTCATGTTCCAGTTTGGAGATGGCCAATGTATCCTGGGTCAAACTGAGATCCTAAGACTGCATCTAGATCCCACTAACATCAAAATCAAAAAATTGTATTAAGATTTAATGAGGAGGATTTTATCTGTGTCTCACAACAAGGAGCACTACATCACCAAACAGAGACATGGAAGAGGGCTTGTCAAGGTTGAAAACTGCTATCCACTGGAAGTTCAACTAATGTCAACATTGTCCTGTTTCAGCATCAGGATAAATGCTGGCTGTTCATCCAAACATTCAGGCCTAGTGAGATCAAGACTTGGTTTTTGATCTATCAGATTGAGACCATTGCTTTGTTTGAAGTGTCAAATTGTCTTAAAGAGTTTGTAGTATCTGAGATTGCTTTAATTTTATTGGTTGGTACCTACCCAAATATCTACTGATATAAGTTAATTTAAAAATACTTAAATGAATGAATGAATTTTTTCCAAGCATGCATGCATGCACACACTCTACAGCATCCCAATATCTACTTTCCCACCCCCCACCCCCCAAGTTACCAAGCGAGTGGTATAGGTATGCATTTTTCTGTTCAGTCAATAAATGAATTTTTGTACTAAGCTGAGAATTGCATTGCAAAATTCAAAGAAATACAGAATCTAATCAGCTACTAGAATAGATTCTAATATACATAATCATTCAGGAAGTATTGATTAGATTATTATTATTTTTTAAAAGTAGCACAAATGAATTTATTCAGCACACCTATTTACCAATGTGGATGAATGTGAAGAGGTCCACATTGAGAGGCTGTGCAGACTGCCCCTAAAGGGCAGCCTACAACCACCTCCAGCTGCACCAGATCGGGGCCATGGCAACTGCATGCTGCAGCCCTGATCTAGTTTTTCCAGGATGCAAAAAGGAGCCGCTAAAAGCAGCTCCTTTTTGTGCCCTGGAAAGGGAGCGATAGTTGTGGCGCCACAGCTGTAAGGTACTCATTTGGTGCTGAGTCATGTAAATGCAGTGCCAGAGGAGCGTTGTGATGCCACACATCTTGTGGAGCAGAGTGCGGCATCATGCTGCCATGGGGGCAGAGTCAAGACATGCATCGTATGGATGCCATGCCCCGATTCTGCCCCCAACCGTGCCTTAATGGCCGGTCTGCACAGCCCCTGAGATAGGGCCTCTTTTTGGTCCTGAATATTAATACACGACAAATGCTCAAATGCCTGCACAGCAAATACATGCATGATCTACCTTGTTGTTCAGTGTACACCATCTAAGCGAGACCTTGATATAAGTTAAAAGAAAAAAGGAACCAATGACATATATGAGGAAAAACTGAAAGCAAAAAAATTATAATTTCCAAGGTGGTAACGGTGTTAAAGACTGTCAATTTGTATTTGGTATAAGCCTTCATGGTCTGCAGTCCATAAAGATTTGTGTCAGTATTTAGGATGGCACAAAAAGTTAGGATGGCACAAAAAGACTTTGTTGTTTTATTTCACAACATGATAGGAATTACACGGTTCCTCCAGATGGGGCAAATAGGTTGTGAGATTCTAGTGCCTTTTGCTGTAGTTCTTGTTTTTCAAAAAGATATCCATACAATGTTTCTGCTGTCTTGGATGGCTGTTGTTGTTAGAATTCATAGCCTTGTTAGTTTGGAATATCAGTATACAAAGGGATCTTTTAGTACCTTTGAGACTGAGTGAAAGAGGTTTATTTTATTTATTTATTTACTTCAGCCCTAAAGGCTCTCAGAGTGGTTTACAGATAATTATTCAGACGGTTCGGGCTTACAATCTAAAAAGACATGACACAAAAGGAGAAGGGAATGGTGGTGGGGAAGGGGATCAAGTCAAGTGGTTCTTCTCTCCCTCTGAGGCCTGAACTATGGCAGATGGACTGGAAGGAGGACTCTTCTTCTTGCTCTGGCTAGCCCTGATGAAGTTGGGTCTGCTTTTTCACTCCCTCCCAGGCTGGATGAAGGCAGATGGCATGGAGGGAGGGCTCTTCTTCTTCAGGTTAGGCCTGATGGAGTTGGGCATGCCTTTCCACTCCCTCCAAGACCAGATGATGTCAGAGGGAGGGCTCTTCTTCTTCAGGCTAGGCCTGAGGTTGTAGCATAAACTTTCATAGATTTGGGCAAAAAGTGCCAGCCTGTGGGCAGAGCTAGGGTGCAGCGTCCACACTCTCAACACCCTAGTCCCACCTCAAGGCACCATTTTGGTGCATGCCGGTCCACACGGTGCACACCATGATGATGCCCCTCTGGTGCTGCATCCAAATGGTGCAGCACCAAAGGGACATCATAAAGGTGCACCACTATGGCTGTGGCGCCCCTTGGAGGGCGCAAAAAGGAGCTGCTTTTTGCAGCTCCTTTTTATACTTTCCAGAAGCTAGATCAGGGCTGAGCCTTTCATACTGAGTCCTAACACACCATATACTAAATTCCAGACGTCCTATAATCCCGTGCCCAAAATGGCCCACCAATGGCCTCCTGACTAGGACCCCTATAGTCTTGTCCAAGCTCTGCATATTTCCATATTGCTAGCAAGAGAGCTGACTATAAGGAAGTGACTGAAGAGTAACAGAAATCCATGCTGAGAGAGGAGACAAATGCATGCACTATATAAACATAAATAAAGCAAGCATATGTTAAAACGAGTAACTCATTAAAGAGCTGATATACAAAAATAATGATTTAATAGAAAGAAAGATTTTGGTGTGGGGCTGGGAGAAGTATGCTAATAGAAGGGCAAAGAAATAAAACCACATCTAATGTACTTATTGTTGTAAACATACATGCATTATGTTCAAACACTCAGTGTAACTTACTTACTGCCACAGGCCAATTAGATCATCTCCAATTGCATGTGGAAAGAGCTCAAGCTAATCTAATTGCCCCAAGAATGGTCCATTTATTTCTGGTTTTCTGATGTCTCTATAATGTTAGAAAATGATCACTAAATATGCCCTCCAGCATGAAGACTCTATACTCTCAAAAAGGCAAATTCAGAGCAGTGGACCAAGGATTTCCCCCCACTATAACCCCAAATTGTAATCTTTCACTTTAAATCCTCAGTCATCACAGACTTAACATTCTACAGACCTCTACTAATAAAGAAGGCGATTTTCACTCTGGCAAAGCATAGTTCTAACATCCTATTCAATGAAATATGTTAATTACAGGGTTTACTATGATTCATTAAAATCTCTGGACAGTTCACATTTCATTGGTGTCCTGCAAAACTTTCAAGGCTTGCAATCTTTTTGCAAAAATCTTCAAGCATTAACAACATAATCCTGTGCATATTTCCTAGAATGTAAGCTCTATAGTGTTCAGTGAGACTTACTGCTTAATAAGTATGTTTAGAACTGAACCCTTTAACCCACTAACATCAGCGGCTCTTGTGGCACTTTAAAAGCTAGCTAGTTTTATTTGGCATAAGCTTTTACAGACTGCAACCCAAAATACAGGCAGGCCAATTAAAGCAGTCCACAAAAGCCTATGCCAAATAAAACTTGTTAGTCATTAAGGTGCTATGTTATTCTTCTACTTTTTAGCTGCAACAAACATAGCTATCCCCTTCCCCCCAGTTTTAACAGTGCCAAATTTTAATCACTGATGGTCTGATGCTATCCCAGGGATCCAATGACAACCCTATGAATAAATACAGTGACACAGCTGTCTCAGGCAGTAGATGTTGGGAGTGGCAACAGCAGCCATTCTACTTGACCTCACCAGCCATTTCTGTGCCTTAGGAGTTGCATCTGTGTACCCACCAAATGTCCCGATTTGGCATGGACAATCCTGGATAATCTTTTTTCATCCCATTTTTTTCAGTTGTTTTTAAAATGTCCCAGTTTCTCTTGCCTTCTGTCACCTTCCCCCTTTGTAGTCAACTTACTTCAGTTGCTGAAAACTGCGTTCAAAGTGAAAAAGTAGTGTGCCCTCAGTTAGCTCAGTGAGTGGAGGGGGAGAACAAGAGGGGGCAGAACCCAGTAGGGTCAAATAAAAGCAAACTGCTGCAGTCTCTCACACTTGCTTTGTTCTTTCTTATTAATAACTTTTGACATTTTGACAAAAGTGGTTTTTGATCTGATTATCTTGATGTGCCCTGGTTTGCATTCGTGTAATGCTGGAGGCTATGGTATCTCCCACATTGCTTGTTTTGCGCCCTTACTAATGCCTTTTACCATTGACAGTAATAAGGGATCCTAATCCCATCACCAGTACTGAAGCAAGGTTCATTAGCAGGTCCATACATGGAGAGGGGCACTGCTTTGGCAGCACAATATCATGCACCTGACAGTATCAAGACAGCAGGTATAAGAAGTCCTTTCCAATCTGGGAGTTTGCCAACAGTTTCTATCCTCTCAGATTATTAACCTGAAAGCTTATAGTGTGCCCGATTTAGACGGACCTTTGTGGTGCCCCGTCACATGCTAGGGATTGGTCGAGGACACACTGTCCATATTGACCTCACCCCTAGCATGTGACGGGGGCATCAAAATGGTGGCGCCCTGTACAAATGAGCGCTGCCATTTTGATGCGATGGACGCTTAGCATCCGCACATCCCGGCACCTTTGTGATGCTGCAGTGTGCCAATGGTGCATTGTGGCATCACAAAGTCGTTGCAAGAAGAACCCGCTTTTTGCAGTTTCTTTTTGTTCCGCGATGGAACCGTGCAGTTTGTCCACTACAGCTCCCTCGTGGAGCAAACCAGAGTGGCAGGAGACTGGCCTTTTTGGGCGGTCTGCATCCCACCTATGTTACCTTAATTCTAGGTGAATTGATGGTTAGTGGCAACAAACTGTGATGAAGAATAAACATTAGTAATCAACAAGGCAGGTAGCATGCTGGATATCCATTTCTCCTTCTAACTGATGTTTCATGAGATTTTTGATCATACAGTGGGCCTTTGGGATCAACTGAGGTTTTGTTCCAGGAAACCCCCACCACCACCACCACCACCACCACCTTGAATACCAAAATGTATGGATGCTGAAGACCCATTACATGCAATGGCATAGTAAAATGTTGTTCCTTATATAAAATGGCAAAATCAAGATTGGCTTTTAGGAATTTATATATTTTAAAAATATATTTCATGCCATGGATGGTCCAGTCCATTAATACAAAAATATGTGGATATGAAGGGCCAACTGTACTGGCCTGAAACATCATTAGCAAGATGAATCCAGTCACCAGGGCTTTAAGGATGGGGTGGTACACTGGTCCAGGGCCCAGAGAACCAGGGAGGGCCTGTGAATTTCTGATGATCCCCTCCCTAAACAACAACAACACCACGCAACCCCTTCAATTGCATTATTTTACAAAGGTTAGCAAACATGTAGCTGTTCAGGTCAGGGGCATTAGTAGGGGAGTAAAACAAATACTGTCTTTCAGGTCCAAATATGACAATTTTTTTAAAAATCACCTGTTTATAATGTATCCTCCCAAATCAGGATGGCAGAAACAATAGTTCTGTTGTTTGTTAACTGCACTGGAATTGACTTTGATTCATGGTGACCCTGTGGATAAAACATCTCAAAGACCCCCTGTTCTCATCCTCTCTGGGTCCTGCAGGGCCAGGCCCATGTCCTCCCCAGTTGAGCCTAACCATCTGGATGGAACTGTTTGATTCTTTCAATTTTTTTGTCGTCTAGGATGAATTCTTGCAGACTTCTGTGGTGATGTTTTTTTTTTTAATGTTCAGCATTAATCCAACCTTGGCACTTTCCTACTTGACCTTCTTTAGTAATTGCTCTGGGTCTTTGTTTCTGCTTGTAGTATTGTGTCATCTGCATATCTTAGGTTGTTAATGTTCCTTCCTTCTATCTTCACTCCTCCTGCCTCTGAATCTAAGCCTACTCTCCGTATGATGTTTTCTGCATACAGGTTGAATAAATAGGGTGACAGTATGCAGCCTTGCCTGACCACTTTCCCAGTTGGGAACTATTCTGTTTCTCCATATTCTGTTTGATGCCAGTCCTGAGTACAGGTTATGCAATAGGACTGCAATATGCAGATGTTTTGGCACTCCCATTCGTCTATGTGAAAGCCATAGCTTTTCATTACCAGTGGTCATATTTAGATCACCTGACTTAGCCATCACGTTTAAACATGCTTTCATAATCATACACTAAAAGCTGTCTACTTTGTTCATATTTTAACATAACCATATTTTTCTACAAAGAAGGAAAAACTACAACTTTAACATGTCATGTTATTCCATTATTTATATTTATATTTATATTTGAAAAAGACTTGAGAATTGAAGGTACATTGGCCCTTAAATCCTTAATTTTGAGAGGAATCTCCCTCCCTGGGGCATGAAAGCAGTCCTGCTCTGCCTTGCAAAATTTCTTTCAGAGGCCCTGCCAGTTGCAGTCAGGCCCATTTAGCAACCTTATTGACTGATTACAGTGATATTGTATCATTAAACCTAAGCCATTGGTATGGCATGGAGGGTTTCTGATGCAAAACTACGCAGAAGTACTATACTGATTAGACTGAAGGAGTTAATGGGAAACCCTTTCCAAACCAGCCCAGTTCATTAAGGAGGAATCTCAATTTGGCTCATTCTGCAGTTTTGTAAAATGGTAGTCAAGGCACGCCTGTTTTGAAACCCTGATTGTTTATACAATTCTAAATATACGATTTAAATATAAATAAATCCCCAGATAAGTTGTAGGCCCCCTTTCTCTAGTTTCTAGCAACAAAGTTACTACTTAAAAGTAGAGGAAAGAGATTTCATTAATCACAGAAAAGCATTCTTTATGTAAAAAGAAGGAAAGAAAAGCACATACCACACTTTTTCCTTATAAAGATGCAATATTCATGTGGAAATGGCCTCAATTACTTTTTATGAATAGAGCCCTTGGTGACTAATTCTTTTCTGGGGAAGGTAACAGGCAAATGTTATCCAGATGCATTCCTTTGGAAGTATTCCCAGTTTCTGGAAATGAAAACTACTGTACCTATAGCACAATGCCAGGCAGTCAGTGAAACATAATATTGGCACAAATAGTGCAAAATTCTTTTTCCCTTCTGCTACTGCTCAGTGCCATAGAGATTGGTTTTAAGATTTGTTTTATTCATTTAGTCCCATGTTTACTTCAACCAAATTCAAAGAGAAGGTTTGTAACTCCTTAAAAACCAAAATGGCATGGAAACAAATTCTAAAATGAGATTGTTATCTAGCCTAGGAATGACCAGCTTCTCTTCTGTGGAAAAGGAAGATCAGCTCAATTGGAACCCTTAGAAAACATACATGCTACAAGTTTATGTTTTTTTTCCCATGGGGCATGAAAAACCCACATCTTCAAATAACTGACATCAATAACAGCAAATACTCATTTGGCACCTTGTACTGAACATACATAACATCCCTTCCCATTTTACCATCAATCCCCCCTCCCAATAGCTTCATCCCTGCTTGTATGTACCTGGAGACAGAGCTATCTTATTCTCATTCATTTAAGATCTGTCAGGTCAGCTGCTATACAGAGACTAATATGGGTAGACTGTTGGATGGATACTTGTGAATGTTGGATGGATAGCTAAGTTCCTGTCCTCACTATCTTTCAGTCTGGTCTCCCTCACAGGGTTGTTCTGAGATTGGGAGGGGAAAAGCCACTCATACTGCTTTGAACACCTTAGCCAGCATGGAGTGATAGTAGTGTATCCACCACATTGTGCCAGTACATATCCTGGTGCTGATGAATCCTTAGATCTGCTCATATCATGGGTCTTCTGCCCTATCCCCAGATACATGTATAGGATTAAGGATTTCACTCTCTGTGTATTTAACATCCACCTTGTCCTTCTTACATCCTTGTACAACCTCTTATTCTTGTTATTGGCATCTTATCTGGCATCATCTGTTAGAATATTCATACGTTAGCTACATTCATTGTTGACTATGCTTGAGGCATGTTTGTTTTCATGTCCCTCCTAAACATGTTATGACCATTGTTTGGGGCAGGCAGATGTCTTTTATGCCCTCTCAGTCTGTCAAGTAGGCTGTATTTGAGACATTTCAAAATGGGGAGGAATAAGCTAGCCTGTGTGATGAAGTAGCCTCTCTCTGTCAAACACACTTGGTTTCAGTTATGACTCAATATGAAAAGACAAGCTCATACAGAAAGTTTCTACATTTTAGTACTATTCATAAATATTTTAACTTGCTTTTGCTTAATGCACAAAAAAGAAAAAAAAACATAAAAAGGTTTTGACCTTAAACTCTTAATTGACAAAGACCAGTTTAAATCCTCTGCAGTAGCCAACTAATGCAGCACCATTATGAATCATGAGAAATCTTAGCATGATGCATTCCTATTGCCACTGAACTAGTTAAAGCCACCGAGGCATAACTAACTTGTTGTGACATTTTCCCAGCCCTACTATTACCTGTCAGATGGGGGCAAAAAATCAAGGCGTCAGGACAAGCTTCCATATTGATGTGCTTGCTGTTGATATTAATTGATGTAAAAGTATAAGCTTGTCCATCAGCAGTAATAAGCACATCTGCTCATGGGAAAAAAAATCTTCTTACCCTTCTGTTCTTTTTAGGCTTCTTTCTTTCTTTAATTTTAAAAAATAATAAATTAAGTAAATTCTATATACAGCAAGTAGGATGCCTATTGTGTTTGCCTTTGTATGCCTCCTTACAAATTTGCTGACAAAGTGAAATGTGAAAGATTCTGTTATTCATTCTTTTTGTTCACAGTGGATGGAGTTATATAAAGTAGGACATAGCTTTATGACAGCAAGGAGAAGCAGAGTCTTTAATAGTCTTATATAACTATAAACAGCATGCATCTGCTCTAAGCCATCATATTCTGTTATCTTTTTTTTAAAGCGATCTTTTGGTCTTACTATCTTCATATTTTAATTTATTTTTTAAAAGGTTCCCACAGCAATGAAGTCAAAATTGTTTACTAAAAGTACTAAAAAGCAGTGCCCAGTCCTTATTTCATAGACAGAATGCAAAGAGAATTTGTTAATTCCTGAAGTATATTACAAGCTATAATAAAATAAAACCAACTCCAGACCTCATCTTGTCTGCAAATGTGACAAAACTGCCTGGGCATGAAAAAAGCACCTTTTCAGAAATGTCATACCCACATCCTCTCTCTGCTCTTTGTTTTTCCTGTCTGCTACAAGAAGGCTAACAGCAATTTCAAAGTGCAGTATAAATATTCCTGCTAAGCTTGAATTGTACTATTGAGATTTTGCTTTAATTAGGAATGTCATCCTTTACACTGGCTATAGGGTACAATGAACTAAGCTTCATGTTTGCTCTTTTGTGTAATCATATTAATGAACTGTTGCCATCTCCTTTACAGCCTATAGTTAGCCTTTCTGCTGATAGAAACAGAGAAATAATTGGAAGATGTCATATTGTGTGTGAACATTTTCTGCAAAGTAAACCATTTGTATACGGAAAGGCAAACAGAAATGTTTTCATCACAAACAACAGCGCCCCTACAACATATTACATGAGAAAAATACCTTAAATGTCTAATTAGAAGTGTCATCTATTCAGACAAGCAGTTTTTATATATGGATGTGTTTCTTTTCAAACTCAGTAGTCCCTTGATGTTGGATGACAAGCCAGAGAGATGGTTGAAACAAGCATGAATGCTGAAAAATGGTCCAGTGATACCAAATTAAAACTTGACAGAAAACACATTTGCTCATATCCATATCTCTGTTAAGTGTAGATATCTGCCATGACCCTAAAGAATATTTGAATCTTCCCACGAATCTTATGATAGAAATAGACTGCAGGTTTTTATGAAAATGTGAAACAAAGAAGAATTGATACAATCTTCCAAACCAATTTTGATTATATACTTGCACCTCTAGAGCTTCTGAAATTTCAGTCCCATGACATTATCTTACTGGATTGGTGTTGATAGGGGAGCAGCTGTAAAAGAATGAAAATGCCATTCAGCTGGATGATATATATTTTTAAATTCCTTGATAAGGGTAATGCAATTTACTATTACATTTATTCATTCCAGTACACACTACACCTTAACAGGTTATTAGTGATATGAGGAATCTTTTAAAATATTTTACAAAACATTAAAAGAGAGTTGCTAGCACACAAATCTAGATTCTAGGTTCCATGTTAATGGCTGTGGGTCCTCCCCACCCACCCCAGAAATAATTAATCAGTGGAGCCAAAGCACTATCTTTGAAATAAATTTCTTTCCACACAAGTTTTCTCTGGCTCCTACATGAGCATTTACTTGACAGACCAAATTACCACACAATACAAATAAGTAGAATTCACTAAAGGTAAGCCCATTCGTACAGATAAGAATTCGACGCACAGTCTCTTGGTTAATTTTCATTATTTAACCGAAAAAGTAATGTAAACATGGAAGGAAGGGGAAAATAGTCAACAAAATTGGAGAAATAAAATAAAATAAAATTGGGGTCTACTCAAGCTGGAAAACCGGAGAAAGACAAAGATCCAAGAAAAAGAATGGGAGAGGTAACTGAGCAAATCCTTCTCTTTCAGCTATGGTTATTCTCAAATTCGTATAACAGCTATGAAGACAGTATCCTGCTCTTTTACCAGCACACTATTATATGGGATGGCCTTTTGACATTGGAAGAAATATATTTCTGATATACTAAAGAAAACCTGAGCCTCCATGAGGGAGGCCTAACTCAATGGAGTGGTTTCTTTCTCTCCACTTGCACCCTAGATAATTTTGCAGGGTAAAGTAATGTCTAGTACCAAAAGAGCACCCTTTGATACTATTTACTTTTAATTGTAGTGCTGTTGTGTAAAAGGGGATTTTACCAAGTGTGGCTTGGAAGGAAAACTTCATGTGCTGAAACGTCATTTTCCATATAACTATAAAAGAGGCAGGTTTGGTTACACACTTGGTCATCCTAGTGATGAAACTCACACTGCAGACCGCAGACTTTTGGATACTTACAGACACTTTCAGGCAGGCATCCTGCACCACTTGTATTTATTAGTATATATTGACAAAATCTAAATATGATTTATTTTCATCCTTAGCTGCCTGGTAGCAGGGAGAGGAATGGCGGGGTGTGTGTGAAAGGTGGTTCCTCTGTGGCGGTGACTGCTAATATCAGATTGAAAGTGGAACCACTTTGGAAATGTGGGGGAGGCTATGTGTTGTAAAGTTGCAAAGAGTTACAGGTGGTGCTGTTGGTGGGAGAGGACTCTTCATCATTCATGTTTGGGGAGAAGCTAAAATATTCATGGTTTTTCCAGTTTTCCAGGGGTCCTCTTCCCCTAATTCCCATGAATGTGGAGGGGTGACTGTAGAGTGAAATGTATGTAAGACATCTTTTAGCATTATGCAGTTAGATCACAAAGCTGTGGGCAGAACCAGTGCAATCTTATAAATGTTTGTGTAGTGCTCAGAAAAGTTTAGGAGTAACAATTTTCATTTGTACTTTCATAAATCTCTGTGGGCATGAAATATAATAAATATTGGTATGATCTGTTTGTTTGAAAAATGGGTATAAACTGAAATCAACTAAATGGGCAGATCTTGTTTCATCCTGATTATTTCTTAGCCCTTAATTCTTTGCTCTCCTCCCTGTTACTTGTTGCCAGTTTGAGCTTTGTCACTATGTCTTAGGTGGGACCCTTCAAGAGTAGCAAGATGAGAAACAGAAAAGTAAAAGACTGTGTAGAATGAAGGTGACCCTGAATATGTCAGAAAAGTCTTGATCAAAATTCTCTGAGAAAGAATAGAGCTGCTTTCTTTTAGAGGAAAGGGCAGACACAAAACTCCCCTAATGTAAAAGTAAGGCATGCAGGGATTTTCTTTCTTTTGTTTATTTTCTGCAGACCTGAAGAGATTAAACTGCCTTGCACTCAACCAGATGATTAGTCCATCCAGCCCAAGTGCCCTCTTTGACTGGCAACAGCTCTATAGAGTCACACAGGGGATTCTAAAACTTGTTTACTCTCCTGGGAAATGTGTTTAGGCTTGCATACATTCTATCCAATAGTATGTTGCTAGAGATGCTAGAAATTGACCTCAGAAGCTTCAGCATGCAAAACATGTGATCTGAGCTGTAGTTCCTCTCTAACTATGCAGCCTCAAACATACATTAGATGATGCCAGTAGTCTCTGCTGTACTGGGTAATGTTTTAATACAGAGGCACTGGAAAGAGGGGCCAACAAAATTCATAGTCTTGTAAGCAGTGCAATCCAACCTTTACTCTTGATAGAAATGAGATAACCTGCTGTGCTGGCATGGCCTTTGACTTTTCTTGTGGAGAAAAGCTATTCAACAACTGTGTGTTGTAAAGCTAGACTTATCTGAACTGGAAGAGAGAGAGAGAGAGAGAGTTATCATAATCAGATCCCTGAAGATAGATGGTAAGGAAGAAAACTGGTGAATGGAATGTCAAATACTTGCAAATCCTGAGGAGGCACTGCCACCATGTTAATTTTAAAATTACATATATGCTGACAAGGTGCTGAGGTGGTGGTGATGACGAGGAAAGAGATTTTGGGGTTGTGGTGGTGGTGGATTTCTTGCTTAAAAAACCTATTATGACAAAAACAACAATGGCACAAATACATTTCATTTCTATCCAGTGGTATCACTAGGGGGGTGCAGTGGTGCAGGCCACACTGAGTGACACCCCAAAGGGGGTATCACCCAGTGGGGTAGTACATCCCAGGAGGAGTGGGTGGCTGCCTTCCAGGTCCTGTGCAGCAATGGCCATGCAGGACTCAGAAGGCCAGGGATGATGGCTGCCTTCCAGATCTCACACAGCAATGGCCATGTGGGACTAGGAAGGCTGGAGGGAGGTGGCTGCCTTCCAGGTGCCATGTGACAATGGCCACGTGGGACTCAGAGAGGGCCAAGCACTTCTGAGAGAGCCCAGCATGGCCCCCACCTTGTTGCTGCAGCACCATTCTACACACAGTAGCATCAAGGTGAGGGAGTGCTATTTTGGCCCCACCCCCAGAAGCCCCACCTCCCTCCACCAGATGACACCCCAGGCAGGGATGCCACTGTTTCTATCTACCTAAAACAAACAACTGGGGATAACAAATCTCACAGAACTATAAATTTAACTAACTGCAACTAACTACAGTGCACCCTTGTTATACGCTGGGGTTTGTTCCAAGATCACCCGTATATAACAGAATCTGTGTATGCTCAAGTCCCATTAAATATAATGACATAGCAAAATGGTGTCCCTTATAAAAATGGAAAATCAAGGTTTGATATTTGAAATGTATACTTTTTTTGAACATTTTCAAACCGTGTATAAAAAATCAGTGTATAAGAAGGGCCGACTGTACTAAAAACAAACAATAAGGAACCATTATGATGGATTTCTAAATGGAAATATTAACCCAACATATGACTGCTGAGACAAAATCAAATTTCAAAGTGGGGCCACTGGGAAAGGAATTGAAACTAAAGCTGCCGATACTGCAACACTCTAGTACAAATATATAGCAGAAACACTTGGAATATTCTGCATAGCTGTGGTCACCATACTTGGAAGAGGATAATGCAGAAGTAGAAAAGTTACAAAAACAACTGGCCATACTATCAAGGAGCTAAAACAACTCCCTTACCTTTGTTTGAAGCTTTTTAATTTAGAAAGAAAAGAAAATGGGGATACGATGGATATGTGTAAAGTTATACATAATGTAGAAAAAATGCATAAGTAGACTTTTTCTCTCATAACACTAGAAGCTGGGCTCAAGCAATGACCCTGATTGAAGTGTCTCTTTTTTGCGCCCTGCAAAGGGTACGATAGCTACTGTGCCACAGTTTTAGGTGCTCCTTTGGCGCTGCATCATGCAGACGCAGCTCCATAGGAGCACTGTGATGCCGCATGCCATGTGGAGTGGTGCATGGTATCATGCTGCCCTGGGCGCAGAGTCGGGGTGTGCGTTATGTGGACACTAGCCCTGACTCCACCCCAAACCTGGCCTTTAAGGCTGGTCTGCACAGGGCCTTGGACAATTAATAGAAGATTAGTCTGTAAATGACTGCTAGTCATAATGGCTATGTAATCATCAGGTTAGGAGGAAGTATGTCCCTCAGAACAAGATGGAAAGATGAGAAGGTGTTATTACTATAGTGTCTTTCTTGTGAGCTTTCCATCAGCATCTGGCTTGCTACTATAGGGACTTAATACTAGACAAGTAAGGCTTTAGTCTGGTCCAGTATGATTCAGCTTACATGAGTGTTGTGGTATTTAAACTCTGTCCCCACTTTAATGCATTGCACAGAGTAATTCTGATTTCTTTGTATGGTTATGAAAGCTGAACAGTGAATGAAGCTGTCAGGAAGAGAATAAATTCATGTGAAATATAACGATGAAAGAAAGTTCTATCATGGACTGCCAAAATGACAAATAAATGGCTTCTAGTGCAAATCAAGTCTCAACTCTCCCTAGTGGCCAAAATGATCAAACTGAGGCTATTGTACTTTGGCCATATCACAAGGAGACATGGCCCATTCAAAAAGAAAATATTACTTGGTAAAGTGAGAGGCAGTAGGAAAAGAGAAATACCACATTACAGGTGGATAGACTAAATCAAGGAAGCTATAGTGCTGAATCTGCATGACCAGTGCAGGGCAGTGGAAAACAGGGTGACCTGAAGATCTCTCATATGCTGAGGTCGATTTGACAACAGTTAAAAACATCAGTGAATGACATTTTCATGTGTTCTGGTGCAACGTAAGAGGGAGTATGGGACTGCTCTCAGCAACTTATTGTGACCCCATGAATAAGAGAACTCCAAGTCACCCCATCACTGCAGACCAATGAGTCTATCCATCTGGAATGTAGGTCCGGTACAGACAGGCAAAAAGCACTGTCCAGCAGGGCGGGGTGAGGGCTGAGCCTGGGAACCATCTTGGTGTGTGGCCATCCTTCAATTTTCACCCCTCCTTCTTCCATGTTCAGTACTGGTTTACATACGATATGACCAGCAGGTGAACATTACATGATCAAGCAAAAGAGAAGTCCTGGAATATAAGGATGAAATATTCTATTTTGCAATATGTCAGAGAAAATCATTATAAAATCATATACAGGTGGCATTTAACACCTGAAAAAATAGATAAAATATATAAGACGGGTAATAAGATCTGCTGGAATTGCAAAAAAGATATTGGCACTTTCTACCACTTATGGTGGCTATGCGATAAAGCAAAGAAGTTTTGGAAAAAAGTGCAGGAGGAAATTAATGAAATCCTGGGAGTTAAACTAAAGTTCAACACGGAGACAATGATACTGTGTATGTTAGACGGGGATGTTGAAACAAGGTTTGGGAAAACTATATTTTATATGTTAATGGCTGCAAGACTCGTTTTTGCGAGAGTTTGGAAGTCAGAAAAAGCAATAGAAATTGAAGAATGGAGATTGAAGTTGTTTCATATGATGGAATTAGATTTACTGTATTTTCACATAAAATGGAAAATCAAGATAGCTCCAAATGGAGGTTAAGCTCGGAATTTATTATAAGATTTATGGAAAGAAAATGGGGGGAAATGGCCAATTGGACCTCAAATATGGATGAAATTGTATAAAAAATTAAGATATGTGATTAGATTTTGTCAGGATAAAACAAGGGACATAATATATGGCAAAGAAATTTTCATTTCTTTTCTTTTCCTTTACAGATATGAGCTGATAGAGACTAATAATCCAGAGTTAGTGAGAAACAAATACAAGAATTGAAAATGAGGTGAAAAAGGGATATCCCCTTAAATGGAACAATCAAAATATTTAGTTAGATTTTCAACAGAAGGTGAGGTAAAGCGTTACATATTTTGTTCGATTGGTTTTCTGTATTACAATGGAATATATTAAGGATTGTAGGAACTTGGCGTGGGAGATAAGCAAGTGTGCTATCTGTATTTTGTGATAGTGTCACAAGAAGTCATGTGTATTAATAATGTTAAGTTCGTTTTAGGTTTCTTAGGGGAATATAGGGAGTGGCATTACATCAACAGACCAAATCAAAGCAAGAAATGTAATATAAGAAGGGACGGATTTGGGAATGTACAGTCGGTCCTTCTTATACACGGATTTTTTATACACGGATTCAAGCATACACGGTTTGAAAATGTTACAAAAAAGTATAAATTTACCTTGATTTTCCATTTTTTATAAGGGACATCATTTTGCTATGTCATTATATGTAATGGGATTTGAGCATACACGGATTTTGTTATACACAGGAGATCTTGGAACCAAACCCCAGCGTATAACAAGGGTCCACTGTATTTGGTAAAGTATAAAGGTGTGATTATAATAAGTGATGTAATGCTTGGATAAAGTGTACTAAAATTAATAAAATATATTTGAAAAAAATGAAATGAAGAGACCATAGAAACAATGCACAATACATTAAAGAGATGTAAGAGTAACAGATTCATTCAAGGAAGAATCATATGATGATGAACCCCAATTTTAGAAAGTGAAGTTGAAGCTGCACTCAGAGCACTTGAGAGAAATAAATCATAAGGAACAGGCAATAGAGCTGTTCCAATCCTCAGAGACAGAATCTACTCTAGTTCTAACTAACATCTGTCAACAAATATGGAAAACCAAACAGTGGCTCATAGATTGGAAACTGTGGGCCATACTATGGGCAAAGTATATTCCTCTTCTCTACAAAATAATAAAAAAGGGATATACAGTGGGTCCTCGCCTTACGCGGGGATCCGTTCCGGATCCCTCCACATAAGGCAAATTCCGCCTATGCTCAAGCCCCATTGTAAACAATGGGGCTCGTGCACAGCGGCGCAGCAGCATGTGGGGCGCAACGGGCATGTGCGCCCATTCAATTGAATGGGACGCGCCACCCCTTCCGCCCCGCGCGCGCCCCGCGGCTTGAGCGCGTATGCTCAAGCCGCGTAAGGCATGCCCGCATATGACGCGGGCGTGCTGTATTTTCATAGGCTGTGAACACACAATTACAAAGTCAAAAGGTTAGTTTCTTTTCCATTTCACAGCCCTCCGTTTGGCAGTTGTTTCCTAATTGTCCTTTGGAACCAACAATAGCTATAGATCATCTTCCCTCTTTTGGAAAAATTAAATGAATTGCAAAATGTGACCTCTCAAAACTATAACCATTTAAGAAACAGAATACAGAAGCTTTACTGATGTGGATATTCTTACAGAAGTGAGTTTTTTTTAAACAAGTTGTATGATCTTAGTACAATTTTTAGCACAAATCACAGTAGTATTCTTAATACCCTGCCACAAAACATAGGGGCTTTTCAGACCGGCCATTAAGGCTAGCCTCAGGGCGGAGTCAGAGCATCACGTCCACATGACGCACCTTGCCAGCTCCACCCTCAGGGCACTGTGATGCCATGCACTGGACTGCACCATAGGGTGTGTGGCATCATGGCACTCCTCCGGTGCAGCTTCTGGATGACACAGCACTGAAGAAGCACCATATAGCCCTGCTGCTGTGGCTATGGCATCTTTTCCAGGGTGCAAAAAGGAGCCACTTGGGGCTGTACAAACAGCCCCAAAGGGGCAGCCTCTAGCTGCCCCTTCTTCAGCCAGATCAGGGCCGCAGCAACCAAACGCCGCGGCCCAGATCTGGCCTTTTCAGGGTGTGATAGCTGCAATGCTGCAGCTATACAGCACTCCTTCGGCACTGCGTCATGCAGACACAGCGCTGTGATGCAGCACACAGTATGGAGTGGTGTGTGATGTCATGGTGCCTTGAAGGGCAGAGTCGGGGCATGCATTATGTGGACATGACACTCAACTCCACCCCCAGGCCAGTCTTAATGGCCGGTCTGAAGAGCCCCACTTATTGCAGTTCCTTTTCATGCTCTGCAAAGGCTGGATCAGGACCACAGCAGGCAGTTGCCGTGGCCCTAATCTGGCTGAAAAAGGGACAGCTGGAGGCCACCCCCTGTGGGGCTGTTTGTACAGCCCCATAGCATCCTGGCAGCAAGGCAGGCTTGCTTAATGAGGGAGTCCCAAACTGGAATACATTACAAATGTAATGCATACAACCTATAAATTGACCCTAAATGAATAATGGTAACAAACATAACAAAAGGAATCTCATTGTCTTAAAGAGTAACAAGTTTTTCTTGTTATAAACTCTCATAGACTGCTGCCTACTTCATCAGATAGCTCCTTAGTCTGCAACAAATTTGGTCTGAAACAAACCAATGGTTCATACAGCCCAGGGCTGGCATCTAGTTAGTGAGTTCCAACTGGCACAGACCCATCAATTTTTGAATAGTCAACATGTAGGCAAATCTCATGGATTCTTATTATTTTACTCTAGTCAGTACTAACTATAGAATTTAGTCCCAAATCAGTCAGTCCAGAGTTGTCTTTCCATGTTGTTCTTCTTTATTCCCTAAAGAGCTAATGATGTTCAGCTTAATTGGAGGATTTGCCCCATTTTCTCCTGTTTTCTTTCTGTTGCAAACTGCCTTCTCCTACTTCCAGTTCAATTAGTATGATTCTTAGAGGAGTCTTCTTTCAGTGATATGGGCTGGGATGTTAGCCATGGATGTGTCTAATCCCTATTGCTTTCTAATCCTTTTCTAGTTGTATGTTCAGTTTGGAATCATCATCTTCTTTCTCTCTTGTAAAAGGTCTTGTTTTATTTCATTTCAGTGTAAAACTCTCCATAGTTTGGGCTATAAGATAGCAAGCTGAAATTCTAATGCTTGTCAGTGCAATATTCATTTGGTTCATGCTACAGCCACAGCTAATGATAGGATAGTGCTAGGAGTTACAATCCAAAAGCACCTGCAAGGCAGATTGGCCTAGAACAAACTGCAATATTGTGCCTGGAAAGCTAAATTTATTTCTTGGAAAAACCTGATTTAAATTATTGCTTAATTTAATCACGGTAACTCTAAACTTACTTCATTGTTGTGGGGATGAAATGGTTTTTTGAACTGCTTGGAAGAAATCCAAATAAATAAAACTGATTTATGATCGAAAAAAAAGTGAAAAGGATCCCATGCTATACATGTCAGTCAGCCTCCAAGGATTTGCACAAGTTGACATTATCACAGGATTTGCAAACCTCTATTCATATACTGCCTTTTTGTTTTCACAATAATTCCCTCCACTCCCAACAGCATATGCAAAAAGATATTAATCAACTGGAAGGAAGGAATGGCTTGTTCTGTACATAGGGCATACTGGGGAAAACAAAAGCGAAAGTATAACAGAAGCTCATTGGTTTAAATAAAGGAAAGTCTAGCACTAACCTTCCTCTCAGTCCAAAAGCAACAGAATGCTTCAAAGGACATGTGGGGCATACTCTATATCAGTATAACTGTTTGATCAATTTATTAGGGGCACAGCACTTATTCACCATGTGGACTGAGACTTCTGAAAGAACATTCATTCTGTTAAACAATTGGCTTAAGGCTACAGAATCATCCATGTTTTCAGATACTGTTTTTCCCATCCTCTCATTCCCTGAGTGTCCATCTCAGCCGCATCTCACGAAGGACATTATCCTAGAAAATTATGTGGCATAGCATCAGTCAGAGTGCCAAGAGCAGCTGTGAAAATGTATATAAATGCATTCGTCCCCAAGAAACAGAAAGTACTTGCTTTGATACTAATGGTCTTCTTTTGCCAGATATAATAGCTTCTCTTGTTTATGAAAAATTTAGCCAGATTTGTATGTCATATTGAAATATAAAAGCATCTGTAATTATATATATATATATATATATATATATATATATATATATATATATATATATATATATATATATATATATAT
>NC_056525.1:201634624-201653753 GCF_019175285.1 Sceloporus undulatus | reverse complement strand
CTCAAGCACACAATGAAGCTTACCATTGGTTATGATAAAACATTAAACATTTACTTGTACAGTATTCTATCATTATATGTTGCAGAATGTATTTTTTTATTGCTTATGTTGTCCATTTAAGAAGGGAGCTACCAGGTTACTATGAGCTGAACTTGAGATGCATGACTTTTATCAACCCCTGTAAGGGATATGCCAGTGAGCAGAGCTGATCTGGAGTTCATTCCCACTTACATTGAAATCAGTTACAAAAAGTCCCTCATTCCCACTATGAAAGTGGATCTTTTCATTACCCCCACTGTAATCGCTTCTTTTTTGGAGCGATTGTCGTCCCCACTAGTTTGCACCGCTTCAAATGCATGTCAATCATCTGTGCATCATCAGTGATGTAAGCGGGTCCCATCCAAACCCCTGCCATCCTTGGATCACCTGATCCAAGTGTGGCAGGAGGGGGGGAGACCCCACCCTTGGATTACTGATCTAAGCATGGCAGAGGTTCTTTTTAAAAAATAAATTCATCGAAAATTCAGTTTATTGGTTTTGTAACTACTAAGTAGTTGAAATATCAATGAATCGAATTTTCTATTTAAAAAAACAAATAAAAATGCACCCATCGGTCGCACAACAAGCACAAAGGCAGCACTGATGGGGGGGGGAATGGTGGATCTGTCAAAAACTGAGGAGGTATGGTAAACACCCCTCGTCCCTTCCTTCCAGAATGAATCGATTCTGATCTGTCGTTCCCACTTATTGAACTCGCTTCAGAATCAATTCTTCTGAAAACAACCGCACAGAAACTATTCTGGAAAAACTGGGGTTTTTGCCTTTGCCTTGCTTCATCACGACAGGAATCAATTCACATTGTGACAGGAACCCATTTCAAATGGGAACGGGGGTCATTTACACCAATCGACAATTTGCTCTATTTCATAGTGGGAACAGGCCCCTGGTTTTTCTTAGTCTATGTCCTCCAGCCAGTTTAAAGAACTGGTTGAACGTAGGATAGGAGACAACCGGTTCCTCTAACAAATTCTACCAAATGAACTACTTGTATGCTAGTCACATTTCTGATACAGAAGTCAGAAAGATATTATGTACTTTGGTATTCTTTCTTTTCTTTTTAAAAGTTATTTTAATTTTTCCTCATTAGTCTTTTCTATAATAAGGCATATGGCATATGGCAAAGGCAAATATTGATACTGATAATGAGACAAACAACACTTTGTTGCAAACCTAAGCATTTCGCCAGGAGTAATGCTAGGCTTTATATTTTCTCTTGTTTTCCTATATATCTTTCATTTTCAAATATCTTCATTTTAAAAGATTAGCTGGGCAAGGAGAGATGGAATATCCTCATTGCCTTGGATAAATGTAATTCTTGACAAAAAGTAAATTACTCTCAAGTAACCAAATGGTTACAGTTCACAATGACAAAGTCAACTCTACTGCTAACCAACGTATGTCAACAGATATGGAAAACAAAACAGTGACTAACAGATTGGAAACAATCAATATACATCCCCATCCACAAAAAAGAGACACAAAAGGCTGTAGCAACTATAGGACCATAACACAAATTTCCCATGCAAACATAATCATGCTCAAAATTTTGCAACATAGACTACAACCATACATGGAGGGGAAAATCCAAGAGGTCGAAGCAGGGTTCAGAAAAGGAAAAGGATCACATTGCAAACATCTGGGGACTAGTGGAGTGAACCAGGGAATTAGGTAATCTAGGACATCTTTCTCCAGCCTGGGACCTTATCACTCCCGTACTTTGTGGCCAGCATGCCAATTATATCCAACAGATCTGGAGGATTTCAGGGAAATATGACTTAAAGCCAACACTTGGTAAAGATGGCCTAGAATAAATAAGGATAAACTTATAAAAATACACATTTATAGTCAGTCACTTTATCCATGGAATCTGCATCCATCGATTCCACCATTCACAGCTTGAAAATATTCCCCCAAAAAATAAATTTCAAAAAGAAAATCTTGATTTTACCATTTTATATAAGGGACATCATTTTACTATGTCATTGTATTTAATGGGACTTCAGCATCCACAGATTTTGTATCCATGGGGAAATCAAACCCCAGCAGATACCAAGGGCTGACTGTAATAATTTGATGTGCTAATTAGCTGACTACTGTACTACTGTATATGATTAGGAAATCCATACTGTTCCCCAGCACTTTGCTGGATAATTTTCTATACTGACCACTGAAGAACTAGATAGAATTCAAGGCTAACTCACACAGTTGCTAGACACATGGTAACTTAGGTTTGGTACAACTACTATAATGTGTTCCCCATGCACCAAAAGTGTAGTTCTTCACAAGGATTAAGCTTCTAGTCAGAGTTTGGAAGATGGCTAATGTTTATGTTGGCCAGGGGATTCTGGAAGTTGTGTGTGTGTGTGTGTGTGTGTGTGGGGAGAGAGAGAGAGAGAGAGAGAGAGAGAGAGAGAGAGAGAGAGAGACAGTTGTGCAAAGGTAGGGAGATATCTATTTAAAGATTTTGGGAACCTGCAATGCACACATCAGCCCTACGTAGGAGGCAGCTTCATGTAGCTTTTATACTAATACTGGAGAGACAAATACAGAGTTGAAGAGTATACCACCTATACCCTTTTATCCCCAATAAAATTATTGTGATCTGAAGAACAATAAATTGCTGCTGCTGTTGTTTTAATATCAGACAACTGCAAATTCCTGCCATAGGGGTCTCAAGTATCCTAAAGCTGGGTTCTTTATCTGTTTTATTTTTATAGCAGTTGGAAGCAGGTTCTCTCTTGGTGATCCAGGAGGTGTCTTGTGGTAATTCAAGCTGAGAGTGTCCTGCCTTTGGCTCAATTGTTCTCTTGTTTGCCTGAGTATAGAATGGTCATAATTTTGTCTAAAGGATATTCCCACTGTTTTTCAAATATAGAAAATATTTGTATGTCCATTTATAATTTATGCAGCTGTATGGCTGGACCAAGTAGAAAATTCTTAAGTTTCTCTTTATATTAGAGAAGAAGTAACTCATGTAGGAGTTTATTGCATTGGCTTTGCTCACACGATAGACGCAGGATGTAACTTTAAAAAAGCAGATCTTATCACATTTTGCTGTTGTCAGGGAGTACACTGCCCATTTGCAGCCTGGGCTTCTCTGGGCTCTTCTTGCATCTTTTAAGAACACGATTTTCCCATTCTTGAAAAGATGTGGCAGAAACCCAGGTTGCAAATGAATTGTGTACTCCCCAGTGACGGACAAATACGATAAGATCCACTCTCTTAAAGTTACACCCTGCATCTATCACGGGAACAAAGCTAATGCAATAAATTCCACATAAAACCCACCTGGTCCATGTAGTGTTCTCCTGCACAAATCAGGGTCTTACATAGTTCTCACAATTTTCTCACTGATTTTATAATCCATTTATTTTTTTAGTACAGGCAGCATTTTTGAAAATCTGGAACATCTTTTTTTTCTGACTTGCACATGAGTTGCATCTGCAGTTATTGAACATATTGATATTTTTCCATTCTTTGATTAATGCAGAAATAAACAAGTACACATTCATTCTTCAGCTGCATCTTTTTTTAAAAAAAGAGAGTATGAAAGACTTAAAATATCATATTAACTTTCTTGGGTAGTTTGGGTGGAAGCATTAAAAAACAACTCTACTGTATCTGAACCTTTTGTAGGAAGTTGAAGGCAACCATGTTACTAACATAAAAGGGGGGGAAATCAAATATAGATGGAGAAATCTGACAATTTTATTTTTCCTTAAGTTTCTATATTTTAAAAAATCCATACTGCAGATTTGTAAATGTTAGTTAAATCTTCAAAGGCAAATGAAATAAAATTTCCCCCCTTTTGCACTGCCCAAATTCAATAAATGCAGATATTGCAGCTGTTGCTTATTATAAGATGTGTCCCCTGTTTGAGGATGGGAAAACTTTTCCTTTCATATAAATGGAAAGAGATGTCAAAAAAATCCTGTATTTTGGGTGTGGACCCTTATAAAGACAGACATTTTTACATTATGTTATTTAAGAATGTAGCTGATGTCTTAATTTTACAGAGGACTAAATGTCTAGGTTAACTGAAATCAATACTTTCATTTGATATTTAGGCAGAACACAAATATGTTCTACTTCCTGATTCTCAATGCTGTGTGTCATAAATTTTGGCTCTCCCTTATTTCTGTTTTAAAATACTGGGAACACTACTTAAGCTTATTGGACTAGCTTTGCAACTATACACACATAATGGATAGCAGTGCTTAACTATACTATGAAAAATTTAGTGTCTTAAAGGCTTGTTGTGTTGTTGTTGTTGTGTGCCTTCAAGCCATTTCTAACTTATGGTGACCCTATCATCAGGTTTTCTGGAGCAGAAGTGTGTGATTCACCCATGGTCACCCAGATCACCCAGTGGGTTCCCATGGCCAATCAGTGGCTCATCCTAAAGACTTATGCTATTGCAACTCACTTTTTTCATTGTTGTGGAGAGATTGGAATTCTTTATTGACCATGCAGTGACCACAATACCTCCCTGTCATTTGATGCAGCCCCCTGCAACACAGCCATTTCCATATTGTTTGAGGGGGAAGACATGTCTAGCTATTTTTAAAGCTATTTTTTCCTAGCTATTTTTCTGTAGCTGGATGTGCTACAAGAACATAATCTGCAAAGACCTCCTGACAACTGCTAGAGTTCTCTGCAGATGCCTGTTGTAGAGCATCCAGCTACAGGAAAATAGCTGGATATTTCTCCATCGACCACCACATTCTGCAGTAACATGAAAATGAATTGCTTGAAAGGTGGGTTGTGGGGGTTCTGTGGGATTGGGAGGCATTGTTATGGAAACCTAGCTTTGTGACACATGTCTTCCACTGTAGAATTCTAGACAATACTTTTAAAATAAAGAAAGATGAGGAATTTCTCTGAAAAAAGTTGTGGCAACCCATATTAAACTTTAACATGTTTGAATAGACAGTGATCCAAACCAGTACATAAGGACTCAAAGTCATGAGCATTCACAGTCTCGATTCCTACACTTCATATCTTATAACCTTGTGATGCAAAGCCAGGAGGGAAAATTGATAACTAGAGAATGTACTTCTAGAATTCTAGGGATATTTAAGAGAATTTTGGTCAAAGGAAACAAATAACTATCCCAGATGATACACTTGTATGAGCCTAAGTCATGCTTGGACCATGGTTATTGGTGAATGACAATTTCCATGATCTCTGAAATAGAGACTGCATCTTTAAGATCATAAAGGTTGCAAAGAGTTAAAAAGAGAGAGCTCCAGTCTCATCAGTTAAGCTTGGCTTATCAGTGCAAATTTCTATGTTGTCTGAAACAACTTTCTTCAGCAAAATACATTGTATGGACTGACCCAAATATATACACACACACACACACACAGAGAGAGAGAGAGAGAGAGAGAGAGAGAGAGAGAGAAATTTAAATTTCATTTGTGTTTGGAATATTCAATTTATAGTTGGCCTCATAGAACCCACAAAGAAACACACTAGAAAGGCAAAATATAAAGTCAAATCAAATCAAATCAATCAATAGCCAGTCTTAGGAATGTGTGTCTTCACATTGTAATTTTTTAATATATGTTACATGGAGCTACCAAGGTAAGTGCAAATACTTGCATATGAAATTACTAGGACATATTGTTTTTGTTGTTGGCCAAATAAAGATTTTGTTCTAATAAAGGTATTACCCTAATGTGGATTGTGGAATTTTTCTCATGGTCAGTACAACTAACACTGCTTTTTACTAGGCTGAGAATTGGAAGATGTCTTTTTAAAAGGAATTTATTCATTCAGTTGATATACTGCTCTGCAAGTTGGAGCAATTTTTGATCCAAAATCAGGATCCCATTTTTCTACTAACTAAACATTAATTGGCTACCCTCCTTTTTGCATCCCAAAATTAAGCTGATTGCCAAAGGAAAAGGGAGACAAGTTTAAGATTTACCTTATAGAGATACATCAGAGATCATTTAAGACCCTTCCACCTAATCCTTAATGCTTGTCAGTCTGAAGAATCTATGGAATCAGTAAATAGTTAGTAGCTAGCAAGATGGGTGTAGTTGTGAGTAAAGAAGACACTAAGGAGAATCTGATACTTGAAAGGTCTCTGAAAGCTTGTGTATCTGATTGCTGATAATGTCTACTCTGCACGCCAGGGTCTTTTTATTTTCTGTACCGATAGGAGCAGAACACTTAGAAAATTGTGAAAAATATGGAAAATTGGGTATGGAAAACATGCTTCAAATCTAGATTGTAAACACCTATAATACATTTTCTTTTTATGTTCTGTAAAAAAAATGTTTTTTAAATGCCACTGCTAGGTATGTATTGGCTTGTAGATAGTCTTTAAACCACGGTTAATAAGAATCAGATTGAATGTGTTTTCTTTTGTAGGGGATGCATACACATTCACACGTATGTATGTATGTATGTACTGTATGTCTGTACTAAAAGGAGGAGGTTTTAAATGGAAGGAGAAAATACAAACATCTTTTAAAAAAACTTCCTTTGTTTGTTCCTTTGTTAATATCTTGCTCTGCTAGGTTTACAAATCCTAAATAAATAGAAATTAGTGCTCCTTACTTTGCAGTCCATTTGCTTTAGATGTTTGCCTTGAGGGACATTTGTGTATTCTACTAATGGCTGCAGCAGAGTGCTGTCTCATTTTCATTCTGGCAAAAAAAGGGCTGTTTCCATGGTTACAGTTTCATTTGCTAGGGAGAAACTGATGGTTGCTAGTGATCCCGTCATAAGCAACTTCTGTCAGATTTCTTATCAAGTCGACATATTTTGACAAAGTGAACGATAACACCATAATAAGAGAAGTAAGTTGCTTCTCAGTGTAATGAACCATTTAGCATTAAATGAAATGTGAAACCACACTGTAAAGACAAAATGTGGAGAGAGAGAGAGAGAAAAAGTAATATTTCTATATGTTTCTTTCTGCACACACACACACACATACACAGATAATCAATACTGTAATGATGATTGTCTTGCTTACTTTCTGTTGTCAAGGTAGATCTACCACTATAAAATTGGTTTACATTTTAGGTTCCATACAAACACGCAGCTAGCATTCATATTACAGAAAGCTTGGATAAAGCTATAATGACATCTCAGCTTCTCTGTGTTAACCCGTTTAACTTGGTTTGGCCCATGGCTAGCCTAAGGGCTAAGTGAGAGTGCACTATCTGAGAAAAAAGCGTGATAAAAGACTGGTCACAGCATTTTGCCCCCAACAGATTATATATTACTCTAGTTGTAGACAAAAAAAATGTTTCAGTCTTAGAACTGACAAGCAGGGTTGGCTGAGTTCTTTGTTCACATGAGTAGAGCAATTGGTTTCTGTGATTAATCTGGACCATTGTCAAGATGGAAAGGCAAGAGAAAGAACTACTTGAAAATTAAAATATTTGATTTGGATTATGGAGATGCCAAATTAATCTGGTAAATGGAGACTGCATTGTTGAGTGGCCGGAAGCTCTGGTTGTGAGGGGACTGACTCAGGAAATGTTGAAATTGATTGGCAAAATGATGCATTCTGGACTGAGATATCTGATAGCACCTGCTTTCAGGATGATACCTGACACCCTCCAGAAAAAAATAGTGTCAAAAAGAGTTGAAAAAGAGACAGAAAGATGAAGTCTTCCAAACAAGACCTCTGAATACCATAATAAAAATCCCAAGGTAACCATGACAAAGACATGAAATCGATCCAACATTATCACCACCAAACATACAGAAATAAATATTACCGAGGTTCTTCATGAATGGATGGACTCCATTTCTTAAACAAAAAACAAAAAACCACCAGTGGAGACTCCTGAATGGATGTATGCAAGCTTCAGTGATTCCCTTTGCAAATTCCTCCATCAAATTCCTCTTTCAAACTCCACCAGACAATTCTCCAGCTCCCAAACCAATATTTCATGAACTAAAAGGGGATCAGGAAAATTGCCTCCTTTCCCTCATGTAATAGTATGTGCAGAAAACTACATCCAAACCTGTAGTGTGTGTGTGTGTGCTGGTATTAACAAGAATCTGTGATTCTTATGCTACTGATGGAAAATCTTGGATTGTGTTCATTCATTGTGATGCCTCCACTGGTGTTCTTTTTTTATATATATAGAAAAGGAAGCCATCCATAAAACTGCAATCAGCAACAAATGGTTTAGTTTTTCCCCTCTGTTTTTATTTTATTTGGCCCCCATATCAGATACATTCACAAAATCCTTCCGTATCTCATGTCTTAACTTACCTGTGCTACTTAGGTTTACAAATTTCAATGGAAATGGGAGAATCTGTAAACAGTAAACTAGAATGCTCCCAGAGATTAATTAACTATATAGAGTAAAAAATGAATTCATATCCTAAAATTTTTGAGATACCATAGCATCCAGTAGAGGACAGTCATTCTTGCAATGTTAGAGATACTTCCTAACTTGTAGAAGAGTAATGCAGGTTCATGGGACCTTCCCAGTTGATTTGGCAGATCTGGGCATAACACATATAATGTGCTATATAGTCTCCCAGACTTTCATAGGAACAGCTGAGCACACCCTTTTCGCCACCACTGCCCCCCATCAGCCCCTCCCACATCAGGTGACACCAGAGATGGAAACTCCATTGGACCAGGAAGGGCACCATTTCATTATATAACATATGTTTACTATGTCTTTCAGGTCCAAATTTGACAAATTTCAAAATCCATCCATTTAACCATGTATCCTCACAAATCAGTAGAGAAAGTGAAGAGGGGTGCATGGCAATATAACATTTGATGCCAACCTGCCAGAAATGACTGATATTGAGGACTGTCAAATACTCACATTTGCAAACCCACTCCACCTCACATCATGGCTCCAAAGCAGTCTTGTTACACCTTGCAAAATTTCTCTTGGAGGGGCAGAGCTTGGATGGTGGCACATATGAGCCTCCAATATATTTTTTAAAGTTCAGCATTCACCACCCTAAGTGCATCTCTCACACACAAACACACACGCACACACACACACAGAGAGAGAGAGAGAGAGAGAGAGAGAGAGACTTTCCAATGGTAAGAGAGGATGTGAGTTACATGCCATGATCTACATCTACATTCCCCATGCCTTTTTGAACAAGAAAGGTGTGTATGTGTAGAATGACACCCAGCGATCTTATATTTAATAAGTGAGACAAATTTCCTTTAAGTTTGCTAGGCTCTCAAATATTCCAGATTGGCATGGCTTCACACACCAGGATCAACATAAATCAATTGGGCCAAATACTTCAATGCAACATTGCCTGAAGCTGTAATTCAGGAGGAACTAAAAGGTTTTCTACTAAAAAGTCTGTTACTGTAATCTGAAACTAGAAAAGGACGAAAGTGAATGCTCAAAATGATTAGAGAGAGATCTATGGTTATAGATTACAATATATATATTTAGCCACATTCTGCACATTTATGTACACTTAACTCTCATTAAAATCAATGAAAATTGTGGACATGGAATTCTGACTTTATCAGATCTTGGATAATAGCAATACTTACAAGAAATAATTGGAAATAAACATGAAAGTGGAAATGAATTTAAATTAAATAGGGTGTGCACTGCCAGACCTGTATTGCATTAGGAAAATATTCATTTGGCATAACATTTATTGAACGTTTTAAAGGTTTACCTACAACAACAACATCATCATCATCATCATCATCATCAACAACAACAATTCATTTATATCCCACCTCTCCCTACAAGACATTGTACAACTACCCTTTGGACATTAGTGGAACTACTCATGAGCCAATAGAGCAAATCAGGTATTAAATATATTCATCTTTCTGCTCAGTGGCTGTTATTAAGTATGACTGAATATAGTGACCCCCCCCCCATATATCCCTGTTTTATAGATTTTTTTGGGGGGGTTACTTCCCCTCCCCCCTTTTCTTTTTATGTTAGACTTCTTGGCCTCTGCTCCAAGATCTTTTCATTTAATACTATGATTGTGTGTCCTCTGGGAGCATTTAACTTTACTGATTAAGATAATTCTTAGGTCTGGCCTTTTTACTATTCTATATAAAATAAAACTCGGGCTACTGAACTGTTGTTCATCACTGGTGCATTAAGTGAACCCATATCAACCTTCAAAATAATATTATCTCAGATTCAGAGGAAAGTACAATTCATAAAGTGCAATGCTGATGATTACTACAGGTCACTTCAAGCTAAAGCACTGCTTACATCATTAGAGAAGAAATGACCCCTGTTTTGATCACACACATACACACATTATCTATCTGTTAATTCTAATTAATTAGAACATGACCACAACTAAAAATAAATAAAAAATAAAGCCATATAGAGAAACTCAACAACATGGCTGCGCTTAATTTCTTCAAAAGAAGAAAAGAAACCAGTACTGAGTTTCCTCTGGAAACAAAGTCACCATAACATAAGAACAAGGTCTTGCACTTTATCAGTGCAGAAAGAAATATGCATAGCACATGCTCAGAGGCACTTTCTAATATTTTCTAGGGTTGTGTGCTACAACTGGGGGTGGGTTGTAAGGGTAAGCTGTGATACAAATTAATATTTTGTGGAAACACCACACACTGTGTACACTTAATTATTCTTGAAATGAAAGCTTTTGGCATTAACTCATGCTTCATTCACGAAGTCTGGAACATTACAAAATTATTTTGATGGTGTTAAACAGTAGAAATCAGGAAAATAATTCATTGCTACTAATACTAATAACTGAAAGAGTGTACTTAATTGGATTATCACTGGTTAATTTGTTGTGAGAGGTATTCACTTTCCATCAGACCACAAACTTGAAAAAGAATGGCTTGTGGGTTGTCATTGTTGAACTCGAGGGACATATTTTGGTACTGGCAATTTCTCTTAAAAGGGGAGGTGTGCAGTCCCTCAACTATTTACTGGCTGGCAGAGGGCATGTGGTGCCCAGGCAGTGTTCAACTGCATTTCTAAAGCTGGGAGTAACAACTGCTGTTTTCCCCTCCCTGGTTTTCAGTGAAAATGTTGGAGATCTGGAAGGGAGACAGCTGCTCTTTTCTTTCACCTGCAGCCAGATGTTTCTTAGGAACACCAAATGGCTATTTACTCCCCCACACACACACACACACCATTAAAGCACTTAGAGAGTGCACATCTACCTTTTGCAGTGGGCTTGTCGGTGAATGTGCAGACATTGCATGTGGAGATCCTTGAATAGTGGCTAACTTCTATTCTGCAAGCTGCTTCAGAAACCTATCATGGACTCCTTCAGACACAGCCCTAGATAACATGTACATATGTTACTATAGGATTGTGGGCACTGATTGTGTAATGCAGGACTTTCTTATTCCTACTCTGATATCATAATTCCTGTACAACTTTAACAAATGTATTTTAAAAGTACATTAGTAAGCTTTTAAGCAGAGGGTTTTTCTGGTGTCTAATTGTCATACCCTTCATGAAAGGAGCACAGTGAATCCTCAGTCCTTCATTCTGAAAACTAAAAACTCAGGCAAGTGTTTAAATTAAGTTTCTTTTTCAGTAGGCTCCTTATGCATTTTTCTGGAATCTTTCATGTTCTCAGTCTTTTCATCTCAGTGTGAACCACCACCAAGATGAGTGTTCACTAGAAAAAACTGAGGGGAGGTTGTCAGCTTACTGGGGAGAAAGAAATATATCTGTATATGGAAGCACAGGAGTTGGAAGCTAGATGGAAGCTCAGAAGATGAAATATTTGGATCCAGTTTATTTAATTCCCTGATCTCTGTCATTGCTAAATCCAACCCTATAGCCATCTCAGTAGTCCCCTTCAGCTCTTTATCTCCAGTTCTGTTCCTTTTTCTGCTTTCTTCCTTCTAGCCAGATGCTCTCATGTTATTCTGCCCAATACTCTCCTTTTCTCCTCTGTCTCACGATGCTGTTCCTTCCCATTCTCCTTTGCTTTCCCTGCTTTCTCTTCCCAGCACTATGTGTTCCTTTCTCTCCATCTCTATCTTCAAGCTAGGCTACCTCAAGTGGCCAAGTACCTTCTGGCTCCACATTCTGCCCACTCTTGAAACACAGCTTTGTTGTAATCTTTATTGAGTAGCAGAGTTGACAGGAGCTCTTTACATAGCTTACTATTCTATGTTATCTCCAACATCCTTCTCCATCACCTTAGGAGTACCATGAAAATTATATTGCCCATTTTCATTGTTGTTATAGTAGTAGTAGTCATCCGATAGGAGTAGTGAGATGAAGGGACCACTCATCTTCAAAAACTTAAAAAGATGTAAGAGCAACCAGGAGATGAGAAAGACTAGGGTGGAGGCTTGTGAGAATGAACCATATTAATGAATGTTACATTGCCAAATGTAGGCATATATGGAATTTCTTGAATTATTTCTGTTTTCCAGGTAGATATATATCCTTTCTATATACAACACAAATTATTTATCATTATCTTTCAGCATTTTCATGCCCTTGATCACCCTGTCTATTGTCTGCCCCTTACTACTCATTATATTTTTTGCCTGCAGTTTACAGTTCTTGAGTCTTACCTTCTGCTTTCTATCATGATATCATGAATTTGCTGTGTTATTCAGATGAAATCTGATCCTTGAAGCTATATATGGTGCCACCTCTCTTTCTTCCTTCACATTTATTCTTACATTCCATCTGGTTTTACCAGTGAAGAGAAAGTTCAAGGAAATGTTAAAAGTTTAACACTCTATATTAAATCATGGGAAACAGGTACAATTCTAAACCATTGGGTACAACAATTCATATTGGGGAAAAACAATTTCTTGGCTTTTTGAATTGGTTTGCAAATAAATTTCTGGAAGTTTCTTAATGTTTGCTATTGTAACTTGGGTTTTTATCACTTAATTGAAGCCATTCTGCTATAACTTATTATTCTGAAAGGACATCTCATTATTTCTAGCAATTAGAAAAAATATCTGGTAAAAGCTGCCCATGGCTAGTTAACAGTGAGTAACATGGACATCAAGAATAGTGGAGGAGTGCCAAAAATGACAAAGAGGGTGGTACACAGGTTGGAGTTACCAGCAAAAAAACTGAACGGAATGGTAGATAAATCCCATGACAACTGTGTAGAATGAGAAAGTTTCAGTTGGGAAAAGTAAATGAGAAGAGTGGCAGGATATTACAGTGGACCCTTGTTATACGCTGGGGTTTGGTTCCAAGATCCCTGTGGATAACAAAATCTGTGGATGCTCAAATCCCATTAAATATAATGACATAGCAAAATGGTGTCCCTTATAAAAAATGGAAAATCAAGGTTTGATATTTGAAATTTATACTTATTTTGAACATTTTCAAACCGCAGATGCTTGAATCTGTGTATAAAAAAATCCGTGTATAAGAAGGGTCAACTGTATAGTGAACAACTGGTATCCCACCCAATTCCTATAGCAGCTTCCCCATAACGTCCCTACTATCTATCTGTCTATCCTCTATTTGACCTTCTTGGCCAGGACAGGAGAACCATATAAAGAAAAATAATCACTTCTTGCCACTATCTTCATATTAGAAGCAGATTGTGTGTGTGATATGGCATATCGTTCATGGAAATTAGTCCCAACATTTTCTGGTCTGATTAGTACTACCAGCAGCACACTTTAGAATTCATTAATTGCCTTTGAGTAAGTTCTCACTTGGTGTTTGAACTACTCAGGCATCCCTTGCCCCCTGTTAGATATTGTTCAGAAAGAAAATAAGCCACTCTGTGTGAAAGATGGCACAGCAATTCTTCAGAACAATAGATAGATTAGATTTCTTTGGAACAACAGATAGATTCAGATAGATTATGAAATGTAGAAGAAAAACAAAAAAGAATGAGCAAAGATAACATCCCTTTAGTCACTGGGATTCTCAGTTGGTGATGCATGTGCTCCATAGGACAAAAGTCTCCTGACACTTATGCTTTCTTTGCTCTGGAATGAAAGGTGCAGGTAGGCTAACTAGCTGCAGTTTTACAGGTTTGTCTAATAATTTCCTCTTGATGATGTTAGTCACAGGCTTGCATTTTGTCAAAATGTCGAGATGCATCTTGACAAAATGCAGGACTGTGACTAACATCTTCAATATTTTTTTCTCCTGTATGATTTTTAACACCTTTGTCTGATGAAGAAGCCAGTGGAGCTTCACAGTCTTGTAGCATGCATTTTGTGCGTTTTGGTTGTCCCAATAAAGTGATCACATTTTTGTGGATTTTGGATGTTATTGTACTTTGCTATATAACCAACATGCTTAGCTCTGGATATGTTTCCTAAGTGTATTTCCCATTTACGTACTGACCTTACTGGTTCTTCCTTATGGAATACACATATAAGTTTAAAATTCCAAAATATGCCCTTTGCATATACCAAAGGCAGACTTTATAGCAGCTACAGAGGTTTATTTCTATCCTGGAAACTCACCATGGGCTGGCAGCCAACAACTTGTGGACTGCCACAAGTCCAAGGACCACCATTTTGGGTAGCAATGTCCTACATACAATCAATAAATACAAAACAGACCCTAAATAAAGTCATGCACACTAAAAGAAAAAAAAAAGGAGGGAATTGGTGGGAAAAGCAAAATCAAAGGCAACTCCTTTAGACTAAATAATAGTAGTCTTCTAATGACTGACTGAAAATAGTTCAGTGACAGAGGAGTCCCAGAATGGATCTGGTTTTTCAAATATTCATTAAACTGTCTCATCTTCTTCTGGCATAGCTTGAGGGAATGGAGCATATCCAACACATGGCACAATGGTATCCCTTTTCTTTCTTCCAATTACTTTCCACTTTAAATTATCTTTTACGGGCCAACTATGATAAAAGGTCTTAAATTCTCAGATAGACATTGAGCAATTTGCTTTGCATTGTGCTGGTTTATTTATACCTTGTCTTTTCTCCAAAGCTGGAAATTAGGTGGCCTTGTTATTGCTGAGTGCCTTCAAGTCATTTCCAACTTACAGCAGCCCTAATGCAACCCTATCACTGGGTTTTCTTGGCAGAATTTGTTCAAAGGGGGTTTGTCCTTGCCTTCCTCTGAGGCTGAGAGAGTGTGACTTACCAAGGTCACCTAGTGGATTTCCATCACTGAACAGGGATTTCAATCCTGGTCTCCCAGAGTCTAGTCCAACACACAGGATGGAACCCCACACCATACCCATTCTGAATAATATCTGTGTCTCCCATCTAATTATTTGCAACCACTTTCACCATCAACCCAAAGTCTCAAGAAACAACTGAAATTAAGGATTTTTTTTTCACCCATTTGATAACCTATAAATGTGGGGGGTGAGAAGAGAGACTAGTTGTTGTATATCTTTCACTTGCAAATATACTCAGCATGCAACATAATGCGGCCGCCCGATTCATCAGGCAGGCCATGTTGTCGCTGGGAGCTTTGCCGCTGCAAGGCTGTGAACGGGCTTGGTCGCGCCCCAAGTGTGCTTTGCTGAGGTGCTCAGGCCTGGGATTGGTGGCCAGGGTGGAAATGGGAGGGACATCCGCCTCCCCAGGCCTCTCCGGGAGGCGTGGGGGCCCTCTTTATGGTCTCCCCGGGACCTCCAGGGTGGCCGATTCGTCGACTTGCCTTGGGGGTGGGGTGACTTCCCTCCTGGCTCCTCCCACATACTGGCTTATTTAAGGCCACGTGGCTTCCTGCTTGGTGCCATTTGCTGCTCGCTACTGTTGCTGCTCGGTGCCATCTGCTGCTTGGCTCTAGAGCTCAAGGCTTGACTCTTTTCCTGGCTTTAGGCTATGGAATTCTGGGAGTCAGAGTTTGTTGTGGGGCCCAGAGCTCAGGCTGGACCCTTTTCCTGGGTCAGGCCTACCAACTCTGGGAGTTGGAGTTTGTTGGGGTCCCAGAGCACATGACTTGACTTGACAAGATCCTTAGAAGTGTTAGGAAGACAACCTGCTCTCTCGATCCCTGTCCCTCGTGGTTAGCGGCCCAGGGGGGACCGGTAGTAACTGCAATGTTACACCGGATTATTAATACATCTTTGAGGGAAGGGTAATTTCCAGCTAGTCTGAAATTGGCCATCGTAAAGCCTTTGTTAAAGAAGCCCTCCCTCGACCCCCTGTTGCACAACAATTATTGGCCAGTCTCGCTGCTGCCATTTTTGGGGAAGGTGACCGAGAGGGCAGTTGCAATCCAGCTTCAATCGATCTTGGATGAAACCGACTATCTAGACCCATTTCAAACCGATTTGCGGGCGGGCTATGGGGTTGAGACTGCCATGGTCGCCTTGGTCGATGATCTCCGTCTGGGCATGGACAAGGGTAGCGTGTCCCTGTTGGTGCTCTTGGACATCTCAGCGGCTTTCGATACCATAGACCATGGTATCCTTCTGGAGCGCCTGGCAGGGGTGGGAATCGGGGGCACTGCACTCCAGTGGTTCCAATCCTACCTTTCTCGGAGGTTCCAGATGGTGCAGCTGGGGGACGTGCGCTCCGATAAGAGGGCCCTTACATCTGGGGTCCCTCAAGGAGCCATTTTGTCTCCTATGCTTTTCAACATTTACATGAAACCGCTGGGAGAGATCATCCGGAGTCATGGGGCGCGGGGTTATCAGTACGCTGATGACACCCAAATAATTTTCTCTATGTCTCTGACTGATGCAGTGACCAGGGATGGCATCTCTCCTCTCGTGGCCTGTCTGAACTCGGTAATGGGCTGGATGAGGGGAAACAGACTCAGCCTGAATCCAGAGAAAACGGAAGTACTCGTGATAGGTTCTCCCGGCCCGGGGATGGCGGTGGTTCCACCTGTCCTGAACGGGATCACGCTTCCTGTGAAGGACTCAGTACGCAGTCTGGGGGTGCTTATTGACTCGTCGCTCCATCTTACTTCTCAGGTGGATGCGATGGTCAAGAGCACCTGCTATCAGCTTCGGCTGATACACCAGCTGCATCCCTACCTGGACCAGAGGGACCTTGAAACTGTAGTACACGCTCTGGTAACCTCTCGATTGGATTTCTGTAATGCGCTCTACATGGGGCAACCCTTGTACCATACCCGGAAGCTGCAACTAGTGCAGAATATGGCAGCACGACTGGTCACTGGTACTTCCAGGGCCAGTCATGTAACACCTGTGCTTAAAGACCTTCATTGGCTGCCTATTCGCTTCCAGGCGCAATACAAGGTGTTGGTTATTATCTATAAAGCCCTAAATGGCTTGAGCCCAGGGCACCTGGAGGACCGCTTCTCTCCGTACAATCGGCCCCGCACACTCAGATCAACTGGGCAGCAATTATTAAGAGTTCCAAAGGCTAGACTAGTTACTACCACCAGGAGGGCCTTTACCACATTGGCCCCCAACCTCTGGAACTCGCTGCCCGTTGAGCTCCGCTTGGCCACCTCCCTGGCCCAATTTAAGAAGGGGTTAAAAACATATCTTTTCGAGCGGGCTTACCCCTGACTCTATCCCCCGGTATATTTTCTCACCCCTCCGTCGTCAGCTGGTTGAGCTGGCATGAGTTTGCTTGTTTTTATTGCAATGTTTTAATGTATTTTAATATGTTTAATTGTATGGATTTTCTTGTTGTACACCGCCCTGATTTTTAGAAGGGCGGTATAGAAATAAATTATTATTATTATTATTATTATTATTATTATTATTATTATTATTTTTCTGGCTGGCTATTGAATTCTGGGAGTTGGAGTTTGTTGTGGGGCCCAGAGCTCTGGGCTTGATTCTTTCCTGGCTGTAGGCTATGGAATTCAGGGAGTTGGAGTTTGTTGTGGAGCCCAGAGCTCAATGCTTGACTCTTTCTGGCTGGCTTTGGAATTCTGGGAGTTGAACTTTGTTGTGGGGCCCAGAGCTCAAGCTGGACTCTTTTCCTGGCGCAGGCCATGCAATTCTGGGAGTTGGGGTTTGTTGTGGGCCCAGAGGGCAAGGCTTGACTCTTTCCTGGCTGTAGGCTATAGAATTCTGGGAGCTGGAGTTTGTTGGGGGTCCTGAGCTCAGGGCTTGACTGTTTCTGACTGGCTATGGAATTCTGGGAGTTGGGGTTTGTTGTGGGGCCCAGAACTCTGGGCTTGACTCTTTCCTGGCTGTTGGCTATGGAATTCTGGAGTTTGAATTTGTTGTGGAGCCCAGAGCTCAAAGCTTGACTCTTTATGGCTGGCTATGGATTTCTGGGATTTAGAGTTGTTGGGGGCCCACAGCTCAGGCATGACTCCTTTCTGGTTGGCTATGGAATTATGGGAGTTAGAGTTTGTGGTGGAGCCCAGAGCTTATGGCTTGGCTTTTTCCTTGCTGGCTAAGGAATTCTGGGAGTCGGGTTTTCTCGGGGCCCAAAGCTTTGGGCTGGACTCTTTCCTGGCTCAGGCTATTTTATTCTGGGAGTTGGAGTTTGTTGTGGGGCCCAGAGCTACAGGCTTGACTCTTTTTGGGCAGGCTTCCCAGCAGGCCCTCAGATCTGGATGCTCTGCCCCATCAACTGCTGGTATTTAGAATGGATCGGCCAACTCTGATGCCAAAAGATCTGGGGGCCTTAGTTAATTTGCTGGTGTCCTGCCTTCACTTTCCATTTGCTTTATCTGCCTTCCACCCACGTGCGCTCCGCCCCTTAGGGATTGCTTGTTATTGCTGTTTGGCCTGGATCGGATTTGCTTGCCAATTGTCGGATCTTGGATTTTCTGCTGTGATAGATACCTGTTGCCGTGATTCCAGATGTATCTGTGCTACTGGTGGCTATTTGGCATTTGGGCTTTCCTCCTGAACATGTGGGCTGGTACAGGTCGAGGGAATTCACTGCCTGTGCTGCCTGCCCTTGGACTCTGGTGTTGGACTTTTGTGCTTGGGGTGGTAGGGTTGGCGGAAGGTGTTCCTGCGGAACAGCCTTTTGTGGTGGCAGCATAGGTCGCGGATCTGGTGGGCGTGGTTTCCAGGACTGTGTAGCACTGGTTTGGGAGTCCCTTCGGGACACGGGAGCGCTGAGGGCATGCGTTGTGGCCATTGCAGGGGCCACAGCATGACAGCATCTCCTGGTGACTAGGGGCTTGATTAAATACATGCGATCGGATGGTAGCATGGACGGATATATGGTGTTCCCTTAGCTCCTAGGCCATCCCGAAGCCTG
>NC_056525.1:201604399-201634614 GCF_019175285.1 Sceloporus undulatus | reverse complement strand
ACCGTTACTAGGCATTACGGTTCATCATACAATAGCGGGTTGTATGATGATCCAGATCCAGACCTCATGCTTTGGGCCAACCCTACTTTGCTAGCTGGTTGCTTAGTAAAGTTGTGGCCTTTCCTCCATATTGCTGGCTCCTGTTTTTCTTGTAGTGGCGGCCTCCCAGGCAAATACTGCCATCTCTCAGTTTCCCCAACAGTCAAAGTATTTGTACTCTTTGAATAAAGTTTGAAGAGTCACAGTTGCAGCCAGTTAATTTATTTGAGTAACTTTATATATCCAAAGCAATAATATAATCAGATGCTCAGATAAACAAGAGTGGTGTTTGTATGATGTTACGATGGCAGAGACTTGTGTGAGGAACAGAATGAAATGTGTGCAACAACAACTGTCAGGTAACTAAACTTTTGATAATAAAGGATGTGGTCTATTTTATTTTATTTTATTTTTGGCAATATGCTTGTTCTCAAGGCAAATCCAGTGAGTGCAGAGATATCTGTAACAGATCTGGCCCTTTAAAACTCAGATTCCATAACTGCTTTTGAAGCAAGGTTAAAATATAAATAACTGATAAGACTACAGCTATAGCCAAAAAGAGCACAGTATGCTTTATTTTTCAGATTGACCTTTACAGGTTTTTGAGCCCAGAGCCCTGCAGACTTCCTTCCCATCAGAATTGTTTTTCATAGCACTGCTCTGTTTCTCAGACCCATGGAAACTTTAGATAAATGTATACCATCATCTCTTTGGACACAGTATCTTCTTTCAATCCCAGGGCTGAGAGAACTGTTGAAATGTTAAAGAAATGTGTAGACAACAGAACACAAACCAAGATTCTTAACTGAGTGATCTGAACTCATCAGTGTTTTATTTCTTAAAGCAATGAACATTTTACTGAAATCTAATTGCAATCGGGGGAAAGGGCTCTTCATTCCACTCATTCTTGTTACAACAATCAAATCTTTTGGTGGGGAGAGAGATGTCAAATTTTTGAGTTTTCAATTTCCTTTCTATTCATCATCTCATTATCATATATATTCCACTTTAAGTCAACCTTATAGCAGTTTGGGGTTAGTTTGGGAGGCCAAAAGTTTGAATTTTGATAGATTTTGTGGATATATCAAGGACATGTAACAAAGGATGTAAAAGAATAAAGCAAGGGAAAATGATGGCAAAGAACATATAAAATTCTGGCAGGTATAACTGTTTCTGCTCACCCTAAAGGCTGGATGGATGAGACAGTAGATGGGGCCAGTACTTCTTTTGGGTGCTCTTGGAACATACTTATCTCTTGCCGTTCACCACTCAACTCAGAGAAGGGGATAGTTCCTTCTTTTTGATAAGAGTTAAAGTACAGTCCTTGCATTGACCAATGGATAGGTTGACCCAGGTTTTTTGGATCAATTTCTATACTGTACTTAAATTTCTAAACTTGTTAGTATATGCAGTATATAATATGTGAGTATATACAGCAATTCTTTCAGCTTAACAAGATGGCTCACTTCAGTTATGTGAGAAAGGGTTGGAATACAGAGAGCTGAGTCACTGAAAGACAGTTGTTTAGTGTTTACTCTGTCCTCTTCTTTTCTTTACTGGCTGGTACTCCTGCTGCAGATTCTAATCCAAACTAATTTTAAGGTGAAATATATTAGTTACTTACTGGTCCTCCAGAATGACTAAAACCTTTGGAATCTGATGTAGTTGTATTTATTAGGTGTGTGTGTATGTATGTGTGTGTGTGTGTGTGTGTGTGTGTGTGTGTATATATATATATATATATATATGAGAGACATATTCTTTGTGCCCTTCTCCCCCCCCCCCCCCCCCCCCCCCCCCCCAGAAATCCAGTATGAGCCACTTTTTTATATACTCACTATGCAGGGAGGGGAATTAATATCCTGGGAGTTCTTGAAACAGAATGGGACCAATATAACACATCTGTAGCCATAGTCTTAGTTCTTCCTGCTATAATTTTGTATGATCCCACTGTTGATGGTTTCAGTGGAGGTGTGGCCTTCATTTTGGAGGTTTTCTGGTTGCCACACCAAATGTTTCTTTGCTCATTCTCGCTTTTAGATATAGTGCTGAAGTGGTAGGGCTGCATATAAAAAAGCTTTTAAAATAAAAATAAATACAAATAGAAAAGTTGAAATAATGTTACATGGATTCCAGTTACCAGAAATAATGGAAGAAATAATATGCAAGATGAGGAACATGGATACTAGGGAAGGAGCAAATGCAGGAGAAGTTGAGTTCATTGAAGGAATGGAGGGAAATCAATCCCACATCACAGCTTAACCACACCTCAAGCAGGAGGAATGACTGCTATGTAGATAAAGTATACTACTAAAATAATCTTGTGTGTGTATGTGCCTTCAAGTCGCTGTCAATTTATGGTAACCCCATGAATTTCATGAAGTTTTCTTAGGCAAGGAATATGCAGAAGTGGTTTTGTCAGTTCCTTCCTGTTCTATGAAATATAGCCTACAGCACCAGGTATTTGTTGATCGTCTCACATCCAAGAATAGACCAGGGATGGCCCTGCTTAGCTTCCAGGATCAGACAGAATCTAGTGCCTTTAAGGTATTTAGACCTAATAACCTGACAAAGAAGTAAATGTGTGAAATTCAGAAAAATAATGTTGTGATATTTACTGGAACTATTGGCCAGTATGTAGGAGCCCTTAGTTTGTGCCTGCTTATTCAAATTATTTGCAGCTTGTTTCAGGTGAATACATTCATATGTGTTTTTTTTAAAGTTATACAGTTTTTATTAAAAAATTTAATACTAAGACTTCCATAAAACTATTCAGACAAAATGTTGAGCTGTCTCCTGTTACATGCTTTTAATTATATTTTTGCTCTGGGCCAGTGTTACCAAAATGTATTCTTCATTTAAAAGATGGTTTACTGCTGCCTGTGGGCAACAACAAGAAAGTGGTACACAAGGAGATTGAAATTCACCCAGCAAAGTTTTATTACTGTTAGCAATGCAGAGTCAGGGTCAAATAATAGCTTTCTCATGTTTACATCCATTTGTACTATAACAATTTATTATCTGAGAAGAAACTTGGTTCCTTACAAACCAAGCAAACTGGCACACTACTATTTTTTTAAATGACAGGTTTAACTTAAGCACTTAAGAAAAATGTATTTTATGCTTGTTGCTATCAGAGTATCTCCAGATTATCTATTCCCTCCATCAAAGTGAGTGTTATCCCACTAAAGCATCCTAACAGTCCTTTCCTACATTAGATCTGTACCCCATTAGCAATTCATTTTATCTGGATCCAGATTCTGTTTCTTTGTCCCTATCCAGCTCATGATGATGTCCAGAGCAAAACAGAGAGAAACCAGGGTGGTTTGATGTGGCAAAGGAGAAAGAAATTTGTGTCTTCATCTTGATGAATATCATCTGCCCTCAGATCAAGTGTGATTGTTCAGTGAAGAGGATTTCTTCTGTAAGATCCTAAAAATTATGGGAGAGCCAAATATCTTACTTTTAAAAAAAACCAGAGGTAAAGTAAAGCAAGACATTTTTATTTTTTATTTTTTAAAAATGCATTTTACCTGTTTAAGAACAGTGAATACTATTACTCTATAATAGTATTGTGATGGATAGTATTATTTCTTAACAAACAATAGATTACTTGCATTCAAACATAACAGAGCCTTTTTTAAAGCACTGGAGAAAATAATGACAGCAAATAGATCCATCCTTCTCAATTGGGTTATAATCTCTGATAACCCTTCTAGAATGATATTTACTAGACATATTTTCATAGGGATCAGTAGTGCAGCTGTCAAGACATCCCTTCCTCCCCTCACTTTTTTCATCCTGTAGTGGCTACCATTGTTTCCTTTTTTTCAAAATTGTTATCCCCAATTGTCTTGAATAAGATAGCAACACTTGTCACTATCTACTTTCTAGTCATGAATACTCCTCCTGGTATATTCAGAGAAATAGTAAATTTATCTTCACTGTTCTGGAGGAGCCTAACTGGAGAAATGAAGAAATTCAGACAATTTAACCTTGACAGAAACAAAAATTGAAGATATCACTGTTAAAATGAGCAGTTTAAAGGAATCAGTAGACTTCAGGCAACCTCGCTACAGCTGAAGATTAAAGTACAGAAATAGCACTGGAGAAATTCCAGGCTAGCAAAAGTCTGGCTATATAAATGTTGTCATAATCTGAAATATATATATTATATACTATTTTAAATTGATCCAGGATCTATGAAACTCTGTGGTGAAATATACATTTTCTGTAGTCTTCAAGATGCAAACCACCTTGAAAATTTGGGTGTTTGCTTTTTAAAAAATTGCAAGTCTTACATTATGTAAAATGTTTCACTATCCTTATGAGTACAAATCTTATTTTGTACAACTCCATCGGGAGGCATGTTGTTGTAGAGCTGTTCTATGCATGTTTTCACAGAAAATGTATCCTGGAGATGCTGTTTGGTTCACAAAAAACAACAACGCCCTATGTAAATTCTGCATAGAATAAGTCTGAAACTAAATAGTCTTTAAAAACTGAACTGCTTCTCACAGCAGGAAGAAAATTGCTAAAAGTATTTGTTGCTCTCTTGAAGAATAAAACTTAGCAGAGAAGTACATTTCTAGTTGGGATGCCATTCACACAACCTGAAACTGTAACCTTGGCATGTTGGTTATGAGCAGCATGCTACTACTTGAAGTTGAAGTGCTGAAACAAACCATGGAGCAAGCGGTGGTTCACCAGTATCTGTGGCTGGCATCTTCAGAGAATGCTGACCTGGAAGAGAGTGGGTATATACTGTATATATACTGTATACTGTGTGATCCTGGGTAAGGAGGAGTGAATCCCATGTTAATCTGAGTATTGTTCGGTTAAGCTGTGGTTTGTTTATAATATTATGCAAATCCAGGCACTTTGCCTTTCTTGGTTTGTTTTTCTCCTAACAAACCAGAGAAAGACTCTATGATTTGTTTAAGGATTGTTTCTTCTGTTTTCTGGGACCAAAAAAAAAAAAAAAACAGACCAGAGAAAGCAAAAGGTTCATGTTCACATGATGAAATAAATTGACCACAGAGCTACGTGGTTTGCTTGGCTATTCCTACTTCAAGTGTGTGCAAAAAGGCAATTTGTGCAGCTCATAAATATGTGAAGGTTGCAAAATCTTCTGGCTAAGCATGTCATGCAACAATGTTGTTTGTATGTCTGCTCAGAAATGGATTCCCTGCCTACTAATGATGATGATGAAAAGTTGAGGTTGCACATTAGTGAATAGGAGCCACACTTGAACCATAATGGAATTTTGAAACCAAGATGCATTTGAATGAGGAGGACAGCTGAAAGAGGCATCCATTTTGGGAGGACCCATTTGTACAAAATGATTGTAAAAATATTTCTGGTCCTCTAATTGGGCTTAGGATGGCAGTTAAGAATGAAAATACAAAACGAAATGGTCATTTACAGAGAGACATGAAAAGGACATTTAGAAAAAGAAAAGAACACAAAAGTATATGAAAAGTCATACTGGATCAGACTAAAGGCCTAATCCAACACTCTGTCCACACAATAGACAAACAGATGCCTTTACATAGTCCACCAGTAGGACATAAGTACAACTGCACCATTATCTTTGCATTCCTCAGCAACTGGGCCAGGTTTTTTGCTGCTGATGATACATGACTAGTAAGCAATGATGGATCAAGAAAGTGGTATACCAGTCTTCCTAAATGAAGCTTTCAAGACATAATCATGAAGCTGTAACACTTAGTGCTAAAAGAGAACCTTGGCTGACATCCTAAATTGGCACTTCATAGTAGAAATCTCTGCATGCAGACTGACTTGTTGATAGTGACTTTGTGTGTTGAATGTCCAGGTTGCACAACCAAATGTGGAACAGAATGGACAACTAAATACATAGGCAAAAGAATACTGCTGCCAATTTCACAAGGTGTAGACAGATATACATTGGCTAAAATGTGTGTTGGCTTGTTCAATAGCACCTCTGGCCATCTCCTTCCATGCACTAAAGGTATAGTTGCACATGGGACAAAAAATGTCCAAATGCATCATAGGAGGATTTACACATGCATAAGACACCAATAGGATTCTGGTCTTTAAAACTATGTATTTATTTAAAATTCTAATTGGATTCCCTTTAAGGTCAAACTCTCCTGAGGTAGTGTGTGTGTGTGTGTGTGTGTGTGTATATATATACACACACACACACACACACACACACACACACACCCAACAAAAAATCCAATTTTAAAAAACACTATAAAACAGCCATTAGAAATGAGTTCTAGAGCCCCAGACTACAATTAAGATAAGGTCAAAAAGAATAAGTGCTTCTTTAGAGCTTTGTGGAATAGACTTGCAGAAAAGGAGCCTGGCAAACCACCACTGGAAGCTCTCTCTCTTGAATTTATCAATCTAATTGACCTTGGGAGCAGCCAAAGGAAAAGAGACTCTGTTCATGATCTCATGGTAGAGGAAGACTAGTTTCGGTGAAGCTGGTCCTTCAAACGACTTGGGCTCAAATTGTTCAAGATTGTAAAAGTAGCATTTTAAAGCAACATTTTAAAATTGGTCTCCAAAGTGTCTCACAGTGGAAGTGCTGTGCTACAAAAAGTTGCTAGAGTCTCAGCTGTATGCAGACAATTACTGAACTGCAAACAATACATTATCTAAGCTGGGAGGGCAAAGAAAATTCAGTTATTTTATTTTATGTATTACCTCCTCAGCTAGGCTGGTCAAATGGAATATAGGACAGGACTCCTGTAGCTTTAATAGTTTGTTATATTTAATTGCTGTCAAGGTGACTCCCCCTTATAACAACTCTATGAATGAGAAACCTCCGAGTCACCCTGTTATCAACAGCCCTCAGGGCTATGGATTCTTTGATTGAGTCTATCCATTGAGAATGTGATCTTCCTCTTATTCTACTGCTTTCTACTTTACCATCATTATTGTCTTTTCTAGTGAGTCTTCTCTTATGATATGGCCAAAGTCCAAAAGTTTCAGTTTCTTGGTTTCTAGGGAGAGTTCAGGCATGATTTGCTCTAGGACCTGATCATTTCACAACTCTTCTCCAGCACCACATTTCAAATGAGTTGATTTGCTTCCTATCAACTTTTTTCACTATCCACTATTCAACCATACATTGAAATGGGAAATACCATGGTATGGACAACCCCATCTTTAGTATTCTTGACTCTTCAGCATCTTGTCTCATTCCTTCATTGTTTTAATAGTTAGCACATCTTCAGTTAGGAATAATGACGGTAAAATTCTTTCATATGGAATAAATCCACCTTTTGGGCATTAGGATGCAGCCTGTCTTAATACAACAATGATAAATATAAGCACAGAAAGAGACCTCCTGTGCATACAGAGCATTCATGGGAGGCTGGCCCACAAAGTGGTACATCGGAGCACATCCCCCTTTGGAATTTATCAGGTACACAATTATAGCACTATTATTCTATACATCCCATGGAATCCTGAGGTTTATAGTTTGGTGGAGCACTACAAATTTCCCTCTGAGAATTATAAATGTTCTTCCCTATACCACAAATCACAGGATTCCATGGGATGTTGCCATGGCAGTTAAAGTGGAATGTAACATTATAAATGTGTAGTGTGACTGGGCCCTTGATTCCAGGTTCTTCTAGCTCAGTGGTTCCCAGACTTTGGTCCTCCAGATGTTTTAGATTTCTGCTCCCAGAATTCCTGACTGCTGGCTAAGCTGTCCAGGGCTTCTGGAAGTTGAAGTCCAAAACACCTTGAGGACCTAGCTACTTTTCTCTGAATGAGGAGTTCTGTCAAAGCTTAAAGAACCTATCACGTGTTCTGGCAAAGGTGTTCTTCATGTGGAGCAGCATGCATGCAACCCACAGCTGCTCCAAAAATTGTTATATTAGGACCATAATATTCAAATGCAGGTTCTTGGAAAACTTAATGCCATGAGTATTGAACTTCTACCACAGAACCATTATTTGAGACTCCTGGAATATTGTAATTTTTACACTCAGTGGCTGAGTCTCCAAATAATATAGAACAGGGGTAGGCAACCTGCGGCCCGCGGGCCGGATGCGGCCCGGCGAGGCCTTGGGACCGGCCCCAGCCCGGTCCTGCCGCCGATTGCCGCCAGGGCCTTTGGGGGGCAATTGTCTATAGAAACCTCAGAAACATGCATTTATATTAACATTTTTTAAAAAATCAGCAAATTTTTTCGTGTGTCCTCCATTTTTTTAAAAAAGTGTCTTCCATTTGAAAATTTTGTCCTACATTTGTCCTGGTTTATTTATATATTTATTTTTTTAAAAAAATATATTTAATTATTTATTTTTTGGCTTCAGCCCCCCCAGTTGTCTGAGGGACAGCAACCCGGCCCCCGGCTCAAAAAGGTTGCCTACCCCTGATATAGAATATTGCAATATATCTCACACAAAATAATGATACCTTCAAATTAACAAGCACTGATCACTTACTCTAATGAGTCATTGTTTACAACTGTGGACCATTAATTTAACTTAGGGTCTTTAGTCTAAAAGCACAATTTTTGCAAAACACTTAAAACTATTGTAAGACCATAGAAGCCTTCTGCATAACCTATTTAACTGACAAACAATTACATTTTGGATTGAAGAGGTGAAATGATTAAGAATATTTGACTTAGTTGCCATGACAGCATGCATTTTTCATCAGGCAGAGTGTAATTACTACAATTTCAATGATGTAAAATCAAGAAAGATGATAACAAACAGCAGAACCATGGAGATATTGCCATTGCAACCAGGTTGCCATAGCAACAGTGATAATAATCTCAGTGATAGATGTTTTCTCTTGCTCTTTCCATTTTGTACGGTTATAACATTCAGAGCTAGTTTTTACCACAGCTTTTTATAGTTTATTAGACTGTCAAAATAGTTTATGAGATGTTGTTGCAAAGGAAATGACTGAGTTCCGCACCCTAATAAAAATGCCAAATACTCTGTTTACATACTGCTTGGGCATTTAACAAACATTAAAAAATGGAATGAAAAATGGTTTGATATTGTATCTATATTAATCAATTTGCAAGGCAAAAGCTTTGCTACTGAAGGTCAAAGGAACACTGTCAAAGCATTACTTTTAAAAAGCCTTTTCAAGTTTGCTCTTATGACTTAAAACAGCCAACCCTTTTTACCTACATATTAGTAAAGAAGCAAACCACCTACAGGAAAAAGACTTTATAGAAGACTATGATCAACAGCCACAGTGATGGTTTACATTTGCAAGCATTTAAAAATGTCACATCAGAGAACTTGTCAATGAATGTTGATGAAAGATTCATTTATCCAATGAAATCCTGTCTCTACTTATATCAGCAGGGGTTGTGCTATTGATTTTATATTAATAGGGCTTGGATTCTGCACAATATATTTATTACACAGATAAAAGAAATAAGTATTCATTGAGGTATACACACCAGTATTTAACTCATATACCCATAAGGACATGTGTGTATCATTTCAAAATATAGTCTGCTTTGAATCCTCCTCATAAGTCATTCACTAACCAAAATGAAAAATTCCTGTTCACTCAAACCAGGAGAGTCTTGCATATGAAATTGTACTGTGTGTTTGTGTTAGGCTTAAAAACTAAATATGTTTTCAGAATTTTATAACACTATTCCCTGTAATTACAAAAAATGTAAAATATGTTCTATGTAAAATGTTTGGAAAACAATATTTCCAAAGAAATATATTTCCAAAAAAGTGATTCCATAGAGTATCAATTATTTCACCTGCACCTCTAGGATATATGGAGTTTTCATTCTCTTCCCTCCAACCACAGTTCATATTGAATTTTAAAATGTACACAGATTCTAATAATATTTGAGGACCATCTAAGTTCCCTATATACTAAACAGATGCAGGTTTTGAACTCTGGTCTGTGAAATGAGGCCAGCAACTTGTGACTAATCTGATATAAATGTAAATTAGCCTAAAACTGATCACACTATACTGAAAGGCTCCATCACATTTTTCCTAGCCTGTCATAAGGTACTAAGGAACACTTTTCTGTGTGATATTTCACAGATCACAAAAAAAAAAAAAAAAAAAAAAAAACCTCCACTGTTCTGGTGCAAAACTCTATTTTTCTGCATGATACATTTTTGCAAAAGTATTTTTAATATATTTTTTAAAAAACAATGCTTTTGCACAAATTAAGTTTTGGCAAAAATTGTTTAAAAACCTGTTTGTCTTGCCCAATGGGGTATAAATATTTGCAATTCTTATCCTGGGATATGACAAATAAATAAGCAAAGATTTACATCCATACTTCACACAGAGAGGGACTTAAGAGAGGAGCCCTGGTTTCACAGTGGTTACATGCTGGCACTGCAGCCACAACATTCTAAATTTGATCCTAGAGGAGGGTTCCAAGGTCCACTCAGCCTTCTATCCTTTTGTAGGTTGGTAAAATCAGTAACCAACTTGTTGGGGGCAATTGGCTTACAAATTATAAACTACTTAGGCAGTGCTAGTTCTCTGATAAGCAGTATAGAGATGTATTTGCAATTGTTATTAAGGAAGAGAAGGGCATGTCTTGTTGAATGTACACATGATTTAATGTATGTAGTCCAAATGGATGGTAGGAGTCATTTAAAAGATACATAATTGCTCAAAGGCCACACAATCTAATTTGATCACATATAGTATTGGCAAATTCACCTATGTGATTTCTGCCCCCACTCTGACAATCAGAGGATTACTCGAACCACAGCCTGCAGTTGATAAAACATATATTCATTGATTATTTTCTAAAATAAAGAAATAAAAAATACTGTGATCAAGTGATCAAAATTCTTCTGTTTTGTCTGATATTGAACAGTGTGTATATTAAGAAAACCCTTCTGACAGTAAGAACTGTTTGACAGTGGATCAGATTGCCTTGTAAAATGGCAGATTCTCTATTCATGGTGGTTTCTAAATAAAGTTTGGATAGCCAGGGTACAGTAGTGGCAGTTTTCCCACACTGACCGAATGTTCAGCTAGATGATCTCTGATATTCTTTCCAACTTTGCAGCTTTATGGTTCTGTTATTTTATATGGTGTAGAACTAAATACCAAGGACCCCTGGTCATTCCTGTGGATTCCTGTTCAGTGTGACCTGCAAAAGGAAAATAGCTTGAAACATCTCTGCATCTTTCTACACCATCTTGAGGGAGCTGCCCCACTGAAAAAGTGTATTGAGAGGGTTCCACAGGGAGAGGTATCACAGCTATGAGCCAGGGATGCACCTTCTAATGAAGGATTTTGTTTCTTTCAGTTCATAGAATCATAGAATAATAGAGTTGGAAGACACCACAAGGGCCATCCAGTCCAACCCCCCCAAGCAGGAAATCCCAATCAAAGCATCCCCGAGAGATGGTCGTCCAGCCTCTGTTTAAAGACCTCCAAGCAGGGAGATTCCACCACACTCCGAAGAAGAGTGTTCCACAGTCCAACACCCCTTACTGTCAGGAAGTTCCTCCTAATGTTGAGGTGGAATCTCTTTTCCTGTAGCTTGCATCCATTGCTCCGGGTCCTAGTCTCTACAGCAGCAGAAAACAAGCTAGCTCCCTCCTCAATATGACATCCCTTCAAATATTTAAACAGGGCTATCATATCACCTCTTAACCTTCTTTTCTCCAGGCTAAACATACCCAGCTCCCTAAGTCATTCCTCATAGGGCATGGTTTCCAGACCCTTCACCATTTTAGTCGCCCTCCTTTGGACATGCTCCAGTTTCTCAATAGCCTTTTTAAATTGTGGTGCCCAGAACTGGACACAGTATTCCAGGTGGGGCCTAACCAAAGCAGAATAGAGTAGCACTGTTACTTCCCTTGATTTAGACACTATACTTTTATTGATGCAGCCTAAAATCGCATTGGCCTTGTTAGCTGCCGCATCGCACTGTTGACTCATATTCAACTTCTGGTCTACTTGGACTCCTAGATCCCTTTCACATGTAGTCTTGTTCAGCCAGGTGTCTCCCATCCTATACCTGTGCATTTCATTTTTACACCCTAAGTGCAGTACCTTACATTTCTCCCTGTTGAAGTTCATTTTGTTAGCTTTGGCCCAGCTTTCTAGTCTATTCAGGTCATTTTGAATGTTGATCCTGTCCTCTGGGGTATTAGCTATTCCTCCTAATTTGGTGTTGTCTGCAAATTTGATAAGTATGCCCCCAATTTTGTCCTCCAAGTCATTGATAAAGATGTTTAATAGCACTGGGCCCAGGACAGAGCCCTGTGGGACCCCACTGGTCACTTCTCTCCAGGATGAAAAGGAGCCATTGTTGAGCACCCTTTGGGTTCGGCTGGTCAACCAGTTATAAATCCATCTAACAGTTACCTTGTCTAGCCCACATTTTACAAGCTTGTTTGCAAGAATGTCATAGGGAGCTTTGTCAAAGGCCTTACTGAAATCAAGATATACTATATCCACAGCATTCCCTTCATCTACCAAGCTGGTAATTTTATCAAAAAAAAAGAGATCAGATTTGTCTGGCATGATTTCTTTCTCTGAAACCTATGTTGACTTTTTGCAATTATGGAATTGCCTTCTAGATCATCACAGATTCTCTGTTTAATGATCTGCTCTAGAATCTTTCCTGGTATTGATGTCTGGCTAACTGGATGATACGTGTTGGAATCCTCTTTTCCCCCCTTTTTGAAGATGAGGACAACATTTGCCCTCCTTCAGTCTGCTGGCACTTCTCCTGTTCTCCAGGAGTTCTCAAAGATTATTGCCAATGGCTCCGATATTACATAGCCAGCTCTTTTAATACTCTTGAATGTAGTTCATCAGGTCCTGGAGATTTATAGTACTATATCATATGAAAATGGCTGAATGGATTTCCACCCAATTTGGAACACATATATGGAATGGTAAGAGTTAATACAGACTGTGCAGCAAATGTAGAATCCAATTCTGGATGGATCTGAATAGATGGTAGGACATCCTACTAATTTCCTTGAAAACAGCTGGATACATTTCCACCAAATCTGACTGGTATACTTGAGATAAACAAACATACAATACAAAGTACTTGGTGCATGTAAATTCCAACTTAAAAGTGAGTCCCTCATGGGGGACCAAACTCATTTCTTGAAAATGGAAAACATATGTTTGGGATTTCCTGATTCAAAATATAGACTACATGGTTTATGCAAAATAAAAAAATTGTTGAAAAGTTGAAAACTATTACACTTCATTGCATATTATAAAAAATATGCCTGAATTTTTAATTTCTATTCAGTTGAGTACTTCTGCTAGGTTATGATTTTTAGTGAAGAGACTGAGATTTTTAAATTAATTGCAAGGGGGGATACAAGACATGCCAGCTACTGTAATGCAGGAGCTACGCTAGAGTCAGTGCCTGCTTTCAGTCTGGTCTACCTTAGGTATTGGGTGCCACACCATTTCCATTTTTGTTTAAAATTCAACCTCAACAGCAGGTGACTGACAAAACAATTTAAACTTGCATGACTATGAATGAATCATCATTTTGTAAATTAGTAACGATCACTTGTTTTTCTCTTGGCAAGAGCTAGCAATGCTGTCTTGATGTCAGAACTTGGAAATGATGTGTTTAAAATACTGATATTATTCACAACACATCAATTATTTGTGTTAAAAAGAAGGGCAAATACCTTGTTTATTATGCCTCGAGCATGAATGCACAAATATAATACAATATTGGCACAAGGAAACCATTTGTTAATTATTCCAAAACATTAATTTTGAGAATATTTGAGACCATTTTCACATTTTTTTTACATATTGTATATTTTGTGTACTGTAATTACTTCAACCCAAAACAAGGTGAATGTAGTGCAACTCTATTTACTGAACTGTTCTTACTACAGTTTCTGGTACTATAGCAAGTGCCTTTATTGAGGGTGAGAACTTAAACAGTGGTTTTTTTTTTTTTAATTATAGTAAAGCTTTGGGAAGGGCCTGTGGGGTGTTGTGGGTGAACCAGGACTAGGAGATGGGAGATTAGGATACAAATCCCACTCATGAACCACAATTACAGGTGTATCATATAAATAAAAATAAGCTAATTCAACTGTATAGTTGTTTATATGCACATATAATAGAAAAACGTACATGAATCTGTGACAGATTAACCTTGTGGTTACCATAATTTAGAGACAACTTAAAAACACATCACAACAACAAGGCTTTGAAGTACTTTTGATACAAAGGAATGCCTTTTAAAAAAAATATAATATTTTCTCCAAAATAACGTTGAAAAGGAAGGATTTTCCCAAGACCCTTTCCAAAGCTGATACACAATAAAAAAAATACATTGGGAAAAAAACCCTCAAAAAATAATATTCAGGGTTTCTTAAGTGTTTTGATCTGTTGGCCACTGGTGGCTTTTGGATTTCATAGCACCAAGTTGGCGCATCTGCTCTAGTTTTCAGACTGAACTTTAAAGCTGTGATCCATGGTGTTGAACCCATTCCCTAAAATGATTCCACATAATCAATAGTTCCCTTAAAGTTCAGGCTAAAACCCAGAGCAGATTCACTACCTGTTTCTCATCGACAACATCATCCCATAGTTACATTCTCTGCTGCCCAAACTGAGTATCATTGAAAAACTGCAGTTGGATAAGATGATATTTCTGAAGTATTTATTATGGAAATTTTCGTCTTTCAAGAGACAGTTCATCAATAATTAAGTTACCACCTGTTGTTAATTTTAGAAGATTGTCCTTTTCTTAAATTATACGTGATGCCTCCTGTCCCACAAAATGTTGATATATGGAAGCTACACTTCTGCCTTAATTTGAAGATTAATTGCAGGTTCGGTTGTTGTTATCATGAAGATTCTCATTAACAACATAATGGGGAATGCACATTTGAATTATGCAGAGTAAGAACTCTGAACCATCATGGGCCAAATTCATTACTGATGTGTGCTTTATATCTATTGTAACCGTATTTGCTATGGGCCATAATCCACCCTTCCATGAATCATGTAATAAAACGCTTCTCTCAAACTTTCTTGTGTCTTATTAAACTGGTTGTAAATGACATATAAAGTCATTGCTTAAGTCAAATATATTTGAAGTCCATTTAGACTTAGAACATTATGATAGTTTCGATATACATTGGATTTGTAATCTGAGGATATATGTCATTGTTAAATGTTGGAAGAACATGAGCTTTGTAAACAAGATACTTTAATAAAGATTTTTTTTAAAAAAAAGAACATTATGATAGTTTCTAGATTTCTCCAGTTTCTCCAGTTCTTTTTGCCACCAACTTTCTATATGAGTCCTCATGCAGAAAAGTTTAAAACAAAACCTTCTGTCTTTCCCTTTGCTATGGTCATCCAGTTATCTGTCTCACACACATATGCACATGCAGACACAACCCCCATATACAGTATCCTTGACTGTTGTTCTGACTTAACTTCTGCTAGCAACTCTTCCTCTGCAAGTGTTCTTAGTCACTATAGTCAGCTATAGTGAGAAGACTCCATCTATCAGGCATGTAATTTCCTTAACAATTACTTTCTCTTCACACTTAAGACAGTTTTTGATTCCATGGAAGCAGCTTCCAAACAGAGCTAATATTTCCCCTTTTAGGTGAGGCATGGTGGCAGATGGTTGGAAAGAATGCAGCTTTTCAAAGAGATACAGAACAATATGCAAATAGATTCCAAACTTCCCACATTCCCAATCTCTCTCACCTTTTAATCATTACAAGTTAAAGATGGTTCTTCTGCCTATTCTCCCTAATTTTCTGTTTGATCAAACCTCCAGTTTTCATTCTTGTGACATTTTTTCCCTGTACCTTCCATTTTCTAATCTTTCTTCTCAGTTGATTCTCTCTATTGTTTCTTCACATTTTCTTCCTAATTTTTCATTATCTATTAAAATGAATCAGAATTAAAAGTACTTACACCAGTTGGATCTCACCTGATGTGACTGAACAGAACTAATCCTTTTCTCTCTGTTTGAACTAGTTGAGGTATCGAAGGGGAAAAATCATTTAAAAATCTTTCAGTATTAAACCCACAAAATAAAATTGTACTTGGAACTTTACAATATGGGGACTTACTGAAAGCAAACATATGTAGGTAATAATGACTTCATTCAAGATTTAATACTTCGAAAGTTGGTAATTATAAAGATGTTCCATGTCCCATGTCTTGAGTAACTTTCTTTATTTTTCCCTGGGTTTTTTCCTTATACTATTTCTGTCCAGAGTGTAAAAACAAATTAGGGATCAGGATAGGTTAATGTGTAATTTACAATGTTTCTTACAAATCGATGCAGATTAAAGCTGGTCACATATGTTCTGTAAAAAGCTCTGGTGAAACAAATAGAAAAATCAAGGTAACATCTAGAACAGAGGTGCCAGCTATTTAGTCCACATGCAGTATGTGACCTCCTAAGGCCATCCATGACTATTTGAGTCACATATTACTTAAAATTTGGCTCCAAAATGAAGAATAACTCCCACCCACCCAAAAAAACCCTCAATTTTAAGTTCCTTGGGAACAAAATTTTGTGTAAGTTTCAGAAACCTTAACAACATTTACAAAGTAGACCCTTTATCTTGTTTTCATGCTGGAGTTGAGAAATATCATAGTGGTCAGCAATTTCTTGACAGTTTGTCTCAGCCTGCCAAGACTGTCTCTTGTTGAAAATGAGAATTCCTCTTATACCTTGTATGGAATAAGCCACTTCTGCCAGTATAGGACAAGTTGCTGACAGATGCTGATGTCAGTGGCTATCTCCACCTGCTCTGATATGCCCTAACTCTTCTGCTTGGCTACATGGCAAAACTCTCTTTTCCTTCCTTAGGTAAATCTTGATCTCTCATGTGAGGAGAGTTCTTCAAGTAACCTGGTCAGGACACAGCACATTGTTACTGTTTTGCTGGTTTTTGTTTTTTTTTTGCCTCCCTTAACTCACTAAATGCCACTATTAATGTTGAAATTTAAAAACGTGCTGCTGCCCAAGAAGAAGAAAAAGTAGAATTAGAGTGCATGCATCACTTGACTTTTTTGTTTGGAAGGCTAATGTATGTGATTTCTTCAGCAAGACAGCAGGGTGGAAGGAAGGGGAACAGAAAGCACATCCCTTGAACCCTTTCAGACTACCAGGTCTTTTAAACCTCAAAGGCAGGTGCTCCCCATAAACCTATATGGAAGTAAGGTGTTTGGAATATTTCTAGGAGGTGCGGTGTATTATGACACTCTTCAGTAACACCTCCTCCTGTATTGATTATATTCTTGATTAGTTCCTATACTATGGTATAATGTACAGTTATTACATAATATTATGTTATCCCTTTCAGAATGTCAGGACTTTTTGGCCTGAAAGGTAGGTGGGTTCCCCCTTCCCCGCAAAGAGGTGTGAGTGTGTTGTGGCTCTCTCCAGCAACTTCCTCCTCTAATGATTATATTCTGGACTGATTTCTATTGTATAGTATTGCAAGAAAACAATATTGTGCAATATTGTTTGAAGTGAACTGCGACAAATCTCTTTATAATCTTGCTCACAAAGTGCAATGCACTTGGTTGGTTGAGTAAAAAAGTTTCCTCAAACCAATCCTTAATTTCTATTTCTCTTAGCTCTTCCCTCCCTCTATTCTCGCTATCCACACACTTCCTGTTCTATTCCTCCCCTTCTCGTCCTCCTCCAAATTTTACTGTTATTAAAATTATTCAATATTCAGATAAGGTAATATGCGTTCAGAGAAGAGTGAGCTTGATGCCTAATCATTAAAACTGAAGATGCCACAGGTTGTATTAGAGTTCTCTGGCTCCTGCATGATAAATATGTGCTCTACCACTAATCTTTGCTGGCCACACATCTTGACTGGAAGTGGGTAGGTGAAAAAGATGTGGTGGTTCAGCTGTGCAGAAGAATGTTCTACATATGCTTATAGTTTCTCAAAATTTTAGATTAAGAATTTTCCACTCTTGATTCACTAACTAATCTTTGTAGGCACCCACTTATTGTTATATTTATGATGGGTCAGTGCCCTGTACCTGAAATAAATTGCTTCATATTAGCCTTAAACAAACAAGGCATTTGAAAAGTGAATGAAATATCCATGGTTGGGGGATAGAAAGAAAAAAGGTGATGAGTGACAAAATTAAATGAAGAGGTTTTAAAATGAGATCCCATGCTTTGGGATAGCTTTCCTCAACCTGACCATTTCCAAATGTGTTAAACTTTGACCATTCCCAAGCAGCAAGCATATAATGGGTTTTGGAATTCATGTGAGGAAAAAAAAATCTAGATTGGAGGAAATCAACTTTTAAAGGATTTTCAGCCAGGATGAATATTCATTGGACAAAAGAACCATTCCACCAGTATAGCAGTGTTACACCAGTGTAGTGAATCATGACTGGTTTAGTTAATTTGTTTAACCATGCCTTCTTGCAGAACAAGCCCATATCTCTAGCCCCATCATAATGTAGGTTTGCTCTATTAAGCTGCAATCTTAAACACACTTAACAAGGAATAAAGCACAATTTAACACAGTGGGATTTGCTTCTTGGAAAACATTCATAGAACTGTGTTGTTAGATATATTTAAACACATAAGCTGTTTAAATCCCAATGATGGTATTCAAGCAATCTAACTGAGTGGGATTGCCTTTATAGAGTCTAAGTAAATATATGACATGGAAGTTCAATTTATTTTAAGGTAATATTGTTAGAATTTGGATGATAATGTATTTTTCTAAGCTAAGTTTTGTTTGTATGCTCTTTATTTGAATCAACATTCAATTATCCCCGAGAAGCTCTCACAGAGGAAGCTAATTAGAAGAAAGCTAAATAAACTAAGATATTTGGATATAAGGAACAGGATTTCACATGTAAAGTGGATTCAAAGATGAGACTGAAAAGAACCCTGCATTAAGGGGTTTTACTAGAAAGAACAGAGAAGAATCAGCTATTGAGGACATAGCACAGATTTTGTGGAGTGCGAGTAAGCATGAACAGCTTAACGTAGGTAGTAACAAGATATTTTGATCTTCTCAGACCTCAGAAGTGCTATTTTGTTCCACATGTCATCTTTGTCTTCAGTGATAAAATAGTCTGTTGAAGCACATTGTTTAATATTCTCTGCAAGAAAATAAATGCATACATCAAGTATAATCCTGAAAGATACTTTGTAATCCTAAAGCATGCCAAAAATAAAATTGCCTTTACCTTGCATTTCAAACTCACCCTTTGTGTGTGTATGCATATCTTTAATAGCTAGATACAAATTTTGGGTGGGATATAATAACTGGTTTGTTGTCTATGATTTACATGAAGGCTATCATGACAGCACAAAAGCAGAAGAACTATAATTATGATGCTCCAAATCAAACTCCTGTTGGAGATTATTTGACTGGTTATTTTAAGATTATTTTAAGAAAGTGACTTAAAAAAAAAGAAAAGAAAAAAGAAAGCTGCCAATTTCTTGTCATCTCACAATAACTCGAACAAGCTTCCCCATCTGATAATTTCTCACTTCCTACAAATACTTTGGTAATTTTGTCTGCCATCACATTTCTGCTGTACAAGTGTAATTTACAGTGATATTGATTGCTTACATGAAAATATTACTTTAGAAAGGTAAATGTTATAATCCTCCTTCGCATCCCCTGGCAAGAAGTCTGCAAACATTTGAAAATTCATAAAATGTATGTGTGCAGATGAGCAATTACAGAGACAGATCTTTGCTTCCTAGCTCAAGGTTGTTAAAAAAAACATTGCAAGTTGAGCCATTCTGTTTTATTGTTGATTCAAACTAATGACTACTCTATCATAAGAAATATATTCAAGGATAGCTGTGTTGGCCATATAGCAAAGTACAATCCAAAATTCACAAAACAGTTATATCACATGGCAAGAAGAAGAGGGGCTTGATTGCATAGATATCCCTCCACAGAACAGCACAACAACAACAACAAATGCAGGACTGTGACTAACATTGTCATTTATAATTTTTAAACACCTTTGACTGAGGAAGAAGACAGTGGAGCTTCATGTATTTCATGCATTTTGGTTGTTCAGATAAAGGTATCGCTGTTTTGTGGATTTGGATGTTGTTGTACTTTGATGTATGGCCAATATGGGTACCACTGGATACATTTCCCATATTGCCAATGTACAACTCTATCACAGGGTTTTCATTGCAAAATTGATTCAGAGGAGGTTTGTTATTGCCTTCTTCTTAGGCTTAGATGAGATGACTTTCCAAAGGCCACCCAGTGGGTTTCTGTGCCTGAGGAGTGATTTGAACCTTTGCCTCTAAGAATCCTATCAATACAAAAATAACTACACCAAGGGCTAGTCTATGAGAATACTCTTCATTCCAGCCAAATAAAATGTGATACAGTCATATGTGATTTGCAGGCATTTGGAGGTTTTTTTTGGGGGGGGGGGGGTTGTGAGGAAGAGGGAAAAACCCTTAAAATCTGCAGAAAAAGGTTCCATGTTTTTTACCGGAGTATCTGGAAATCCACAGAAATGCACATTATTGCACATGTGGCCATCCATCTGCCTCACATGGTATCAGATGTCTGTGTATTTTAAGAAGAGGAAGGGTGAATAGATGCAAATAGATGCAAATTTGTGCAAGAAAATTAAGAAAATTATTAACCATGAATGTGAATGTGCCAAATCCACAGTAATGTTCCTAATACATGTGTAGGCTAGCCCTAACTTAACTCAATTCTGTAGGCTTTAAATTAAAATGTATTCAGAGTTATAATAAACATGCATACATACTTCCATCTATACTTCTGTCCAACTGATTTTTTTACTAGGTATAACATCAGTAATAATAAACAAAGGCCAAGGTGCATCACAGTCATAGCTACATAAACATAGGTATGAAGAACATAAGGAATCAATGCCTGACAGCCACCTTAAACTCCAGGAATGTGCTCTGGATGATGGAGGTCTACAGCATGGTTGAATGTGATGTTTCAGGATGACAGTCAGCTCTCTCCCACTCTGAGCCACGGTGCAATGAGGAGAACCCCTCTAGAGTATAAGGAGGGCATTTATAATCATGGCAACAGTGCCATGAGGTAAGATAGACAAATATGGAGCAGTTATGGATACCAAACTCTTAAGATTAGTATCTGTAACTGCAATGCTGGATGCCAGCCAAAGATTCTGAGGCATTTTTAAATATTATAGTTAGAGCTATAGGTTTATATACATACAAATAAAATTCACCCTGTCTGTTACTATCATTTTGAACAATAGAGCTGCAAAGACAGAAAAAGGAACAGACAGGCAGATGCCATCTCAATTGTTCCACTTGTAAACAAGTGAAGGAGAGAAACCAGGAATGGGGAATTGTGCCAGGCATGACAAGAAGAATCCTGCTCTTGCAGTGAAAAAAAAGGTTCACATGAATGTTTCTTTCTAAAAAACCAACGAGGCCCAAATTGGCACACTTGCCATGAAATGGCCTTCAAATACCATCCACTCTATCCTTTAAGATTCCATATAAGCCCTTTACAGGTGTTGTGTTTGAATGCATTAAGAGACTGACATGAAAAGTCAATGATGTATGGTATATACTGGCATACTCATTCCCCCTCTCCCATTTGTGAAAAGTATCAGTGCAAAGCAATCTACTTCTCTGTGCATAGAGATTTCTTCCATGGAGATAGGAACCCTAACTGGCCTGTGCTCGAGTTCATAGTGTGATGTAGAAGGGGCTTCATTCACACTAAGCCAACTGTGCATCCAGGAGCAAGAGCTTGATTTAAGCTTGCAGTATCATTTCAGGGTAATACATCGTGTTCCTCCATACATTCAAACTTAATGTCTGGAGGGATCTGAAATACAGATTCCATAGATATAAGCACTGGAAGCAATTGTCTTGGGGTGTAGCTATAGTGGGCAAAATGAGGAGATTTTAATTTCCAAATGAGAATTTTGCCTCCCCCCAATAAAATGTCCTTCCATTTTCTATCAGTAAAATGCTTACTTTCACTCCTAAAACTCTTATATTTATTGTGTTTGTATTCCCTTGATCACTTTGCCTTTTTTGAATATGTAAACTCTAAAAACTTTAGAAGCTTCTAAAGGTTCAAATGAATTTTTAAGTTACATTTATGAAGGAAATTTTCATTTACTGGGCAGAATTTGGTGGAGGCCAATGCCCTGATCCCCCACCTCCAGTTACCTCCCTGCAATAGCCTCTCCACAATTGAAAGTGAAGGAGTAAGGAGCTATTGCACTGCTTCCGATGCCCAATTTACCTCTTCCGAATTTGGCTCAAATTCAGACGTTACGCTGATTTTACCACATGGACTTTTCTTTCAAAATGGCTTCCTGTTGCCTCCAGTGCTGAATTCGGTCTCCATAAGTTTCTTCAACTGCCATTTTTCCAAATCGGAAGCTTGCAATTTGGAAAAAATGGGCACCGAAGAAACTTACAGTGACTGAATTCAGCATTGGAAGCAATGGGAAGCCATTTTGAGAGAAAAGTCATTGCGATAAAATCAGCCTCACTTCTGATTTTGAGCCAAATTCAGAAGAGGTAAGTTGGACACCGGAGGTGGTGCGATAAGCTCCCTGTTTGGGCTTCTTTGTGTGCCTTCCCCAACTTTATGTTTCTAGCTTCTGTATTCTTTCTTTATTATGTAAAATAAAATGTCTGCCAAATGAGTAGTCTGGCAGTTTTTCTTCAGCATGCCACGATCAGCTTAAACTAATGCAGTCCCTAATCAATTAAGTACTTCAGCAAAGATTCTTGAGGCACCTAGAAGACTGACAAATTTTCCTTGGCATAGGCTTCCGTGGACTGCAGCTCTCTTCATCAGATGCCAGTTGGATGGAGTCCATGTAAGCATGTTTGTTTATTTGTGCACCAGGCTTAGTCTAAATAAAACCTGCTGGCCTTTACATACCATGAGACTTTGTTATTTTTGCTATGATAGAGGCAACAATTTTTTTCAGAGATAAAACATAGCTACATGCAAGGCAATCTTACCATTATATGAACCGAGGCAGCCACCTCAGACAACAGTTGCCTGATAGCAGCAATGTCAACCCCACCATGTCTCCTAAACCTCAATCTTCCTTGACCATTCCCCCTTTCTGGAGAATCATGTGTCATGTGGTATGTCCTGTATGCCCCGTTCTAGTCTGCTATCCTTGGGTGAAGTGACAGTGGGAGACATTCTGTTGCCTCAGATGCTGCTGCCAAATAACCACAGGAGACCAAGCTGGAGGAAAGGCCACAACTTTATTAATAGCAAAACAATTGGTAGGGTTGGCACAAAGCATGAGGTCAGGATCTGCGAAATCAAACAACCCCATGTTTATCTGATTAGCAAAAGCCTGGTACCCACCAGGCATTGGGATGACCTAGGGGCTAAGGAACATCACTTGACTGCAACTCTGCCATGCGTTCACATATTCGCTAAGCCCCTAGTCACCAGGAGGCGCTCTCACATTATGGCCCCCGCAATGGCCATACACCTGCCCTATTCACCCCCAGGTCCCGACTGACTCCCAAACCAGAGCTCCGTAGCCCTGGTACCACACCGTGCAGATCCTGGCCTATGCTGCCAACTCCAAGTTGTGACAAAAACCCACAAATCAAGTGGTGGGTGGGTGGGAGAAGCACTCCGTTGACTCCTCCCTTCCTACTTGGCTCCAACCGCTCAGAGCCAAGCACTGACTGAGGGCCGGAGCTGGCTGCGTGGCCTTAAATAGGCCCCGGCTCCGCCCAAAGGTCACACAATCCGGGAGCCTCCTCCTCCAGGGCAACTGACCAATGAGCTGCCCTGGAGGACCGGAACTCCCGGATCATAGAGCCCGGCCCCTAGAGCATCGCAGGGCGGAAGCGACTCCCCTTCCGCCCCGCACACCAATAAGGGGCCGGGGCAAGCCCCAGAGGACTCTGGGGCTTGTAGTTTTGTCGCTGCTTTCTAGCGGCAAAGCAGCCTGCCCGTCCAGCCGGGCGGCCGCTTTTTGTCATCACTGCTGAGGTGAAATTCAATGGTCAGTTCAGTAATGTCACTTCTGTAACATGGAATGGGGAAAATATACTATATTTTCATTAACCTTAGGACACAAAGGCCAGAATCCTGTTGATGACATAAACAGGCAAATGTTGTGCTGCATTCATAGGGTGAATTTTTTGGACCATATGGAATGAATGTAATCAAGCTGATGGTGGCAAGAATAGAGTCCTGCATATGGAACAATTTCATATGTGTAATAATGCAGCAAGAATAGTGTGTCAATGTACAGTGTATAGTGGGGTGACAGTTGTGTGCATTCACCATTTCTCATGTGTTGTGTATATTCACTACAGGGTGATTCAGTATAGTTTCAGTATACAGTTGCATTCGGTATGGGGACTGCCTAATGCTCATGTAACATAACTCTAGTGATGGGCATTTACATTATGCTGAGACAATGTAGGATCACACCCATTGTGTTTTGGACTGGCCCTTACTACACAGCAGTGGATAGCAGAAGTGACTTGCTAAAGAAGGGGAAAGATGGAACATGCTTGAAATAACTCACCTCACTAAACTGGGTTCCCCAGTTCTGAGTGGGGGTTAGAGAACAAGTGACTTCAAATTTCCTTGAAGGTTTATGCCTTTCCATTTTTTTCTAAAATACTATATATATTCATGGATCAGGTCTGATAGGACTTACAGAGCATACACCACAACCTCCTTGTTGCCTGTTTTAGAAAGTAAAAATACAAAGGAATCTTTTGAGGAATATGTAAAAAGAGAGTGTTTGTTTTTTAAAGTAATTTTTTTCATCCATATATTTGTTTATATCTATGCAATGCAAAGTGACAGGGTGACTAGTATTTGAGGGAAAATATGCTATTTTCAGATCAGATACCAGCTGTCAAGTTAGATAAAGAGTATGGCATCAGAAATTTTACAGCCCAGTTCACAAAATTTTTATGTGTCTCCAGATCACTATTTTGTGTGAAATGGTTGCTGGTATTGGCTGCATATGGTGGACTTGATAAGCCCTTGCATAAAGACTAACCAAAGGTGGCCCTGGTTCAGAATGTTGTCAATGCATTTCAACACAGAGATATGCAGAATTACTGGCTGGCTTTTCATGCAGGAGAAACATTTAGTTTGATCTTATCCATATTTACTAAAAATTAATTCCTCATGTCCAATTGGGGTTACTCCCCAGTAAGTTCAGGTAGGAATGTAGGCTAAAGTTCCCACTGTGCTGAATTAAACATCACTAATAAATCAAGTGGAAAGGTAGGCTATGGATTTCAACTCCCCCCCCCCCCCCCGTAACTTGCCAGGTCAAGATAAATTACTTTTACATATTTATTTCATGACTGTTCTGTCATTATTGCAAATTACCTAGAAGGAAGTATCCAGGCAGGCTCATAATCCAAAATAGTCCTAGACCTCAAGCTAGCAATTTTTATAGCCCAGGCACATCCTATATTTTATGCCCAACACATTATTTTACGATAGTTTCTATCAAAGGCAGTATGTCAGTAAACTGTATTCATCCCCTATGGAGATTAGTGCCCGACTGTGTTTTCTTGATCTGGGCATGGGCTGAGACCACGTTGGGGCCATGTCTTATTGCACAGCTCCAATGTTCTGATCGGGTACAGAATGATAACGATCCGGGCTTGGAGCTGTGTGATAACACATGTTCCTAGCCTGGTCTCAGCCTGTGCCCAGATTGGGGGGAAAGCAGTATGATAATCTCCTTTGTGGCTAGATGTTGGGCAAGAGATTATTCCCACCCCTGTTTTGGCTTTTACACATGAATCTGCCTTACAAAGAAACATTAATTGGTCCAAAGGCTCAGTGATGTCTTTACTGATGAGTAGAGCCTCTCCACAATGAAAGCAGTAACTTTTTTTTTTAGCCTTCCTCCTAAAATGTTTTAAATCAGGGATGAGAACTCCTGGCCTCTGCACTCACTTTAGTTCAAGGTGCCCACAATGCCTTTTCCTCTAACCCACAGAGACCCAATTCCTCTCCCAAAAACTCCATGAAAAGACTTTGGAAAAGATCCAACAGAAGCTCTACACCTTCTCCTTTCCCACTGAGAAAAGTAAAGGAAAAATCAAGCCTTCAGGAACCTCTGCTTCAAGGTGAATGGTGACTTTGAAGCTAGGACCACTTTGAAACAGCAATAGTGAGGAATTTTATAAATTGAAAGAAGGAATTGACAGACAACAATCTTCTTACATACAGCCGTCTTGAGCTTAGCAGCTCAAACAATGCATTCAACTTTAAAATATTTTATATAAAAATATAAAAATTTTACGTAAAAAATATCTCGTGTGTGTGTGTGTGTGTGTGTGTGTGTGTGTCGTATATCATGTTATATGTTTCCATTTATAAATAATATGTATTGTATAATATTAATTAATTAATTAATATGCCCCCTTTCTTCTTGCACAGGAAATAGGTTTTCCCCTACTAGTATCCTGCTCATCCAGTCTTATCACTAGGAGATTTATATAATAATAATAATAATAATAATAATAATAATAATAATAATAATTTATTTCTATTTCCCGCCTCTTTCTGCAGATTGAGGCAGCGGGATTACAACAGTCAGCATATTACTTCAATAAAAACATAACAATTACAAAGCATAAAAATCTACATACTATTCATACAATACAATTTGTCAACTCTCCATAAAAACATACCATACTAACAGAGGTGAGATGTTTTATAGTAGGTTTGTTGGGTAGTCTCGTCAGAAGAGATTCGTCTTCAGTGCTTTCTTGAAAGCTCTGAGAGTGGTAATGAGACGGATCTCCTCTGGAAAATCATTCCACAACTTGGGGGCTATGGCAGAAAATGCTCTGTGGGAAGTAGTCACCAGCCTGATTTTTATGTAGTCTAGCGACTTCCTCCCAGATGTTCTGAGAGTGCAGAGTGGATTGTGTAGGGAGAGGCATTTCCTCAAGTAACTTGGGCCCAAGCCATTTAGGGCTTTAAAGGTAATAACCAACACTTTGTATTGAGCCTCAAATGGAATACTGCTTCACACAGCATTTATTTGAAATATGCAATTCACTTCCACAAGATGAGTGACCTTGTTTCTGCTGCTCCAGAGAACACAACCTAAATGAACAAGTTCAAATTACAAGAAAGGAGATTCTAACTAAATATTAAGACTAATGTCCTGGTGGAAATAATTGTTAGATGATGGAATAGGCTGTCTTAGAAAGTCATGGTCTCCATTGGAAGGGTTTTAAGGAAAGGTTAGCTGGCCACCTTTCAAGGGTACTTGAAAGACTGGACATCATCCTGGGATCACTTCCAACTCTATGGTCCTAATTCTATGCAGTAATGATCACAAATCAGAATGGCTTTAAAAGGGGATTAAGATATCAATAGTTATAAGTTATGAACACCCCCCCCCCCATTAACCTTAGTTTCTGCAACACCAATTGCTGTAGAACATGAATGGGATGTCCCATTGTATTTAAACCCTGCTTGTGGGTTTGACATAGATGAGGTTCACTGCCTTGGAATCAATATGCTGGAATAGATAGGCCATTGATTTGTTTCAGAAGGATTTTTCTTATGAAGTTTTTATAAGGTGATTTTGAAAGTCATTAAAGGAACAAACTAGAAATGTGGCTGAGCTTTGAATTTCTTTTTTCTTCAGAAAGAAAGCCATAGAGTGGTATTAACTACAGGTTAGATAAACATGGCATCTCATTACAATAAGACAGAAATATCAGACTATGAAAGATAATACATATAAAACCACAGATGGATCTCATGATGGGATTTTTTGATATACACATACATTTAGACGTCTTGAAAATTATTTTACACCATCATTCATCAACTAATTTGAGATGTGGTACTACAGAAGAGTGCTGACTTACCATGGATGGTGAAAATGTCAAACAAATTGGTCCTAAAACAAATCAAGTCTGAACCGTCCATGGAATCCAAAATAACTAAATTGAGGTTGTTGTAATTTGTCCACATCATGAGAAGGCATGACTCATTAGACAAGGCAATAATGCTAGGAAAGACAGGGGATGACCACATCCCAGATAGTTAGACTCAATCAGTGAGGTCACAGGCCTGAACCTGCAGGAGCTGAGAAGAGTGGTTGAGGATAGGGGGAAATGATGTCTCACCCACAGGTCACAATTAGTTAAATCTCCTAGTAGCCACATGGCCAGACAGAGGAGGTGCCAGCCTGCAAGAGATGGTGCCTGCAAGGAGGAGGTGCCAGCCTCCATACATCTGAATTAAGAAGAAAAACAGTGAAATGTAGACCTATGACTAACATCTTCATCCCCTCCACTTCTTTATCGTTTTTAACACTTTGTCTGATGAAGAAGCCAGTGGAGCTTTGAAAGCTTGCAACATGTATATTGTGCATTTTGGTTGTTCCAATAATGGTATCACCGTTTGGTGGATTTTTGATGTTATTGGATTTACTATATGGCCAACACTGCAACCCCTGGACCATTAGTCAAGGTCGACTCAAAGACAGTTAACAAAAAATATCATTCATTAACAGCCAGCTTCTATTATTGATATACTAATACAAAAAATGTACAAAAGCAAAGTATTTTGGGACTCAGAACAGATTCTGGGGAAATAGTCCTTCCCATCCATTTGCACATAAATCAACACTGGTCTATTGAGATTCACTGGATTATCTTGCTTCATTACTAAACCCAAGGCCTCTAAAAAGATGGATTAATTGCATGCAGCATCTTTTCTAACTCTTCCTTGAGTCCAAAGCTTCCTTTTTTTGTTTCCTAATGTGATTGAGCATCATAAAGAGGGCAAGCAGAATGTATTCGAAATTGAGTCTGCTGTGACCCATTCTCATTTAGCCCATTAAAATAAAAATCTTTTATGTAGTTTACCTGATGCCAGTCAGAGCAACAATGAAAAAAACCGACACTTCTTTGTGTCATTGTCATTCAACCTGTTTAAATGTGAGCTTTTTATTAGACTGAAGAAGGCAGAGGGAAATAATAGTAAGAGGGATAGCAATTATTGCTACTTTATTGCATGAGACTCACAAAAAGGGTTGGCTATATAATACTTAGCAAATAGCCAGTCTTACCACATTAAACAAAGCCCAAAGTCATTCCTTTCCTAACAGCACCAATGCAATTTTGGCTACATGTTAAACTGTGTTATTCAGAAATACCTCCAGTGTGTTTTTGTGTGTGGATTTGTGTGTGAAACTAAGTAGCTGAAGTTGCACAAAATGTGCTAGAATGAATGAACTCAGTCAAAGGGATATGTGACGCTATGTGCTGGAAGCCACTGAGCTTTCTCAGTGCACTTCTAATGAGTTTATGATAGTCTTGCTCTGCCACTGTTTTTACTTCATCACTAGCAAATTACAGTATGCACAAATTAAATCAGTGGGACCTGATAACAAGCTGTTCTTCACCAGATCTGCAGTTAAAAGTGAACAATGATAACATACAGTAGCAGCACCATATTTAATTCATGATCTGGGCTTCAAGTGCAGAGTACTTCATTTGAGTTTATTGTTATTTGTGCTACACCTCATTTTACAAACTCTTCAAGTTACTGCTACTTGCTACAGGACGAACCGCAGCAAACTGTAATCTTTAAAGTACTGTTTCTTTTTCTACGCTTCCCCTGTTCAATAAATGAAACAACAGTTATATTTATCCAAGGGCCAGAACCTGTTATATATTCAGAATAACTGCTAGGAATACAATCAGCCCTCTGTATCCATGGATTCAAGCATCCACAGATTGAAAATATTAAAAATATATATAAATTCCAAAAAGCCAACTTTGATTTTGCAATTTTATATATGGAATTTATTTTACTGTGCCATTGTATTTAATGGGACTTGAGCATTCATGGATTTTGCTCTCCACAGGAGGTCCTAGAACCAAATCCCTTCAAATGCCAAGGGCCCACTGTCCTTTACTTCTATAAAACTCAAATCTTCACTGCTGTAATAAATACAAACTTCTATCCTAACACTTTTTTTTAAAATGAGAGATGGAATTTTGTAGATTGCTATTGTGACACAACACCTCTGGTTAATCTGACCAGTGCTTGTATTCATGTGATATGATATGCTCACGTAATGAGAAATAGATAGATGCCTATTTTGCACACAGAAAATAAAGCCATTTTCTTCTTATATTCTGCTGTTGGACAAGGA
>NC_056525.1:201587182-201601399 GCF_019175285.1 Sceloporus undulatus | reverse complement strand
GGGAGGGATTATAATGTTTTTAATTTTATATTTTACTCTGTTATAATCACTGTTGTCAACCGCCCGGATTGGTTCGCCACAGGGCGGTATACAAATAATAATAATAATAATTATTATTATTATTAAGAAAATTGTTACAGTTTGCCCTCCATATTTGTGGCTTTGACTTTGAGGATTTGATTATTTGCAGTTTTGAATAATATGTTCTCTCTAGGAATCTCTAGGTCCTCCAGCACAACTCTGCCAGAAGTTGACCATGGAGTTGTGCTGGAGAACCTAGAACTTCTTAGAGAAAACACTTCTCTAGGCATTTGCAGGCTCCCCAGCATGATTCTATGATCAACTTCAGGCAGATATTGACATAGGAGTTTATCGCACTGGCCCTAAAATGGGCCTAGTGCGTTCTAAATGTGAATGCGCATGGGCGCGCACAGAACGGGATGGGGCCAAGAACCCCATTTTATTGCACACTGGAACGCCGCCTTTGTGCCGGGCATTCCAGTTGCATCCCTATTCCGTTCCAGAGGGCGCCTTTTCTGGGAACTGTTTCTAAGCGTCTATGATTCTATAAGCACAGCAAACACACGCTGTGGTCCCGAAGGTGCCCTCCACTGCAAGCCCAAACAGGAGCAGAAAAGATCTGCTCCTATTTGGGCTGGTTTTGGCTGCCTAAGGCAGCTCCAGCACAACTTCCAGGCATTCCAGCAGCATGCAGTGTACAGGTTGAAGGTGGATTGGTGATGTGGCTTGCCATGGCCCCAATCCATCTCTGGAAGCGGCACCCTTTGGGCTAAACACTTGGGTAAAACACTTAGGTAGGGGAAATGGTAACAAAGCCAGTGCACAAGGATTTGATTCAGTATCCAAGTGAATCAGTAGAAGACAGCATAGGCAAATAAATTAAGGAGATACATTTAATGGGAATATACAGGAGAGAGAGGATTCTGATGTATAAACAGAGTAAATCTTCAGGAAATGTACTGCAACAAGACAAAATAATTAGGTATTGCCAAACTAATAAGACTTACCAAATGCAATGCAATAGACAAAGCTGAAGACTACAGGAACAAAAGCATGAAACATAAAGGGAAAAGCTCATAAGAAAGATGCAAGAAAAGTGAACAAAGGGTGAAAAGCTACATTTACAGCTAGAGATCATGGTAACAAAGATAGTTTCCATTGACCAAACACAGGGCTAAATCCCTAACATTCCAGCACTTTGTAGACATGAAGTCTGCCATCAAAAATTGTCCTGACCCTTAAGTTCAGCTGTTTTGTTTTGACCAAAATAAAACAAGATATTCTGTAATATTGCCACAATTGATGTGAGATGACTGCTACAAGCAACAATACTTGGGTAGATGAATAAATAGAGACAGAGAGATAGATTATCTGGTGTAGATTTTTTTTAAGGCTCAGTTGCACAAAGGTTAGCCATGTTTAAGAAATATTTAGCTCACTGGAATATGTTAGTTACAACTGATTTAAGCACCATCAATTTCAGTGTGATGTAAATGTGACTTATGGCATTTAGAATGGATTGAAGACATTGCAGAGAAGAAGTGCAGTTACTCAAAATATACTGAGGGTTGTGTAAAATAAGAAAAAATAAATAAATCTGCATCCAGTAATGCCAATTCTACATCATGTAAAACTGCAGAAGTAAGAGCAGAGGCTGTTAGGAGGGGGCACAGAGAAGACATGATAAATTCACAGAAAATCTCTGGTCCAATCCCATCTGTTTCAGCTAAAATGATCTCATTTAGCAGGACTGACAAACCCTGCTGCAAGAGACACAGGACCACAATTTCTAAACAGAGAGTAGATTGTACTAGCTAGATGACCAAGCCATCTGAAAGTACATCCACTACATACAGTATCTGCATTGCTATCCTGTAAACAAGAAATCATATATCTTACTGGATATATCACCAAATGAGACTAAGGGCCCAAACAGACAGCCCTTTAAAGCCGACATCTGGGCAGCTTCGGAACACAGCGTTTTGACATGACAAGTCACGAAGCTGCCTTGAAACCACCCAGAAATCGGGTGGCTGCCCAGATGTGGGTGGCTTGATGATGCTCCGGAGGTGTGTCATTTACATGCCACATGCTGCCAGAGCATCATGAGGCCACCATGGGGCCATAGTAGGGTCAGCAAAACTGGATTTCCCCTGGCCAAAAAAAGAGCAGATCTTATCCGCTCCTTTTTCAGCTGTGTTCAAGGTGGATTGGGGCTGCCCCTTTCATCCCACATGTTTCCTCCCTAAAGAAACTGAAGGTGAGCCATGACGATTTGTATTTAATTTCAGGATCCTGTCCAGATTCTCCTGCCCATGAACAGATCTCTGTATTAAAAGAGCACTTCTGATCCAGCAGAGCAATGGGGAATTCATGATACAGGTATCTAGGTGCAGGCAGGGATCCATCATTTTCTTTATTTTGCATTTTTTCCACAAGCTAATCATTCTATCACTACCTGTCCTACAGCCAAGGCTGACTGAGCCCAAACCATCTACAAAGCCGTACTTGACCATACATGCTCTGGACAAATGTTGTGCTATGAAAACAATAATCTACAAACTTCCCCAACTCCATCTAACTGGAGACAAGGAATTCTGTGTTACTAGTTTTTTCCTAGTCCATTGGCTGTTTTCTGAAGAATCCTGTGTGAATGAATGCTGTTGAAAAATTTGTTACGTAACATAGGAAGAAAAGTGTGTGTTCACTCTGCCAGTAAAGAAATATTATCTAGTGCTCAGTACAGACCCTCATATGGCTAAGAGAAACTTGACAGGCTACATGTAGTAAACTTCAGGAGGATTTGATTTCATTAAATCATTGAAAGGAGGAATGAGTAATGCCAAGCACAGAACAAAAATAGAACCTGTGAAAATAGTCCAGTGACTATTTAGAAGTGTTTGCTCTTACATGTGCCGATATAAGAAAGAGAACAAAAATTATCTCTTTCCATGAACACAAAAAGCAAATGCTATGGCTCTTGCCATAGCCATATGAAACATACCCAGATTGACTCATTCCAGTATAGTGAGTTGAGTAATTCTCTGTCTGAAACCATTCTCTTTATTATTTTTTCCTGTTAGAATCCTGACGATCTATATCTGCCAAAGCAAGCACATGATCCACAAAGAAAGAAACCATATAACACTATGCCCCCTGATTCAGCAAGTGAACATGCAACATTTTCATAAATGTGTGAGCTATGGCTCATAGTTACCCATCAGCCAAGTCATTCTACAATAAACAGTTTCTGTGGCTTCTGTCCAGTCTAAATATTTGTACACTTGGGAGCATAGAATTCTGCTCAAAGTATCACAAAACCTTTACTCAGAGGTTAGGCACTTACTCTATTTGACCTAAATGAAATTAATTCTAACTCTTTTTGGCCTACATAACTTTCCTTGGCAACAGTGTTATCTAGGACAAAGGGGAGGTTTCCACCTTAATCCATTAGCAATATAACCAGATTCTAGGTCATGTATGCCATGCCATTAAATTCAGTGTGACTCACTGAGAACCAAATTCTTCCCATCAACAAACATGCCCTCCCCAGCTTCATAGTTTCTGTGTTTAATCTACATGGCTATTCCCTAGGTTACATTTCTTGGTCATGTGAAAATTATCTGAAAAAGAGAGATAACATGGGCACTTTTTTGAAATGTAGTACAAAATCAACAGCATAATGATAGGACCTTTATATGTGAAGGAGTGCTTTTTCCCATATATGTCTGCCCAAGATTTGAGTTCTGCTGGAGTGGCCTTGTCTGTGTCCTACCAGTGTGTGAAGACATGGGAGGGAACCTTCTCTGTTGTGGTGTCCTAATTGTGGAATACTCTTTTCTTTGAGGCCAGGTTGGCACAGACTCTGGTATCATTCTAGTTCTAACTTTTTTTAAACTGAAGCCGTGATGTTATACAAATCTGCACATAGACATGGTAGTAAATAATATAATATAATATATTGCATACAAATATAATCTAGTGATTATATTTAAATTAATAAAGGAGTAAATTACTCTTGTGCTGTGGGATACTGAAGTAAAGGGATTTAATGCCTCTCCAGGAAGTAAGTCCTCTGGAAGACACAATTCCTAGTGGCATGGCAAGACAAAAGTGACAGTAAAACTTTAACTAGCAATGAGCAGAGATCTCTGACCAATGAAAAAACATCATCTGGAAGAGAGATGACCAATGACCAGACTTGCTCATTTCTCCTTGTTAAGAAGCTTTCTTGTGGCTCATCTCCCAAGTGAGCCCTTCCTTTGCCAAGAAGTGGATTGTGGTTCACAGAGTGAATTTTTACCTGCCATGTCATGGTCATAGATTAAAGATTTCCTACATATTCAAGTACTGACAACGATATATATTTCAGCACACATGACAGAGATGCCTGTTAGAGAAGCTTAGCCATCCAGTGTCAGGTAATAGCCAGGTTTCACTCCTAATTTTGTCCTCCAATGTACTATTGGTTGTTTTTTAAAGCAGTTTTTCAGAGTTACAATAAATGTTTCCACTTAAAAGGTAGCAGGTTCCCAGATCCAGCCTATTATAACCTAGCAAGATACAGTATGTTCTTGCTATTGCCTGTCAAACTGCAAATAATGATTTGCAAGAAACCAGTGTACAGTCGGCCCTCCTTATATGCGGATTTGCCATCCGTGGATTTGAGCATCCACGGATAGCAAATCGGGAAATTGTCCCCAATGGCGGCATGCGTGCACACGCGCCGCCATTGGGGACAATTTCCTTCTCCTCCCCCTCCCCCCCTTCCCTCCTCCCTTCCCTCCCTGCCTCCTCCCTTCCCTTCCCTTACTTCTCATTGCAGCAGCTTGGCCTCCGCCGCGGCGGGGGAAGCCGGGGGTGTGGCGCGGAGGAGGCAAAGCCCAGCTATCCTCGTCACCGCCGAGAAAGGGCGCGATGGGGTGCTGGAGGCCAAGAGGGCCCGCACCGACACCTGCCCCTTCCGCGCGGCAGGCAGCGGGTGGAGGAGGCTGGTGCTGGCCGCGGAGCGCCTTGAAGGCTCTGGCGCTGCTGTCCGTCCGTGCCTCCTCTTCCCCACCTCTGCGCTTTTTTTGGAAGAGAGAGGGCGGATTAGGCAGCAGCGCCAGAGCCTTCAAGGCCTCCAGCGCCAGCACCCGGCTTCCCGCCGCCGCAGAAGGGGCGGTAGAGGTGTTGGAGGCCAAGAGGCGCCCAGCACCGATACCTGGCCCTTACCGTGGCCGCGGAGGCCTGGAGGAGGCCCGAGTCTGCGCTGGGAGGCTGGTGAAGGGCCTCTGGCGCTGCTGCCCTCCGCGCCCGTCACCTCCAAAAAAAACGCGGGGCCGAGTGGGGAAAGGAGAGCGCAGAGGGCAGAAGCACCCGAAGGCCTTCAAGGCCCTCCAGCGCCAGCGTACCCGTCAGACTAATACCACGGGTCTCTCTGGGCCGGTCATAGGCAGGATTCCGGGCGGGCCGCATTAAAGAAATAAACCGGGATCAGAGTTAGGGGTGCGAGTGTCGGTATAGGTTCTGTGTGGCTATCTTGGCATAAGAGCCACGCAGAAACTTCTCGGATACGCGAGTCGGAGTGGCGGAGGTTAGCTCGTGCCGTTCAGCAGAGGACGAGGCCGGGAAGTGCACTTGGGTAGAGGCCAGTAATGTCAGGACGCAGGGCGGGCCACGGAGCAGGATAGGCCTTGAAATACTCCAGCTTCTGCGGGGGGCTCCAGGCTGTATCGCGACGAGAGAGCCGCTGTTGAGGGCCCAGCGCTAGCGGTGATTTGGTGGCAATGGTGCCTCCGGTGATGCCCATACTGGAAACGGAGTCCCGAAGTCTTGAGCGGGGGCCGCCGCTAATACGCTACGTAAGGAGAAGAAGAGCGACCAATCGAGTTAAAAACCGTCGCCGTAAGGGCTGTGCGAGCGCTTATTGCAGCGTTGATTTGGAAATAAGATTCTATAGTAGAGCGTGAGGACCTTAAGAATAAGGAATGAGTAACTCAGTGCGGACCGAGGCAAAGGCCAGGAATTATAGAGAGTATGCCTTTTGTAAGCAATGGATGGAGTTTGCAGGGGGTCGGCGGTTCTATCGAGCTATTGAGGTAGGGTTGTTTAAAAGGGGTGGAACCGCGCTAGTGGGAGCAATGTACAGGAAGGATTTGTGGAGTGATGCCGCGTAGTTTGGCGTTCCCAGTGTTAGTTAAAGGGGGGGTTGTAGATGACTAGGGATTGATTCGACGTGTCTAATAGCTTACTTCCCGACCCGGTGAGTGAGCCGGTCTGAAGCGGGGCAAGCGGTTGCTCACCGTGACGAAAGTTTCGGCTTGAACGTCGACTTAGGAAAACACGTAATTAAAACACAGGCAGTAGTGCGACAAAAGAGTAATAGAGTAACCCATGGATAGCGATGGGGTTAGATTGGGGTGTCCACATGCAGGTTACCTTAGTTTAGGGGACGACGAGTGAGATCCGCGAGGGAGCTGGATGAGATGCGGTCGTTTCCGGGGACTAAAAGCCTGGTGAATCCGAGTCCGTTGACGTAACTATTGAGTAGGCACGGCCGTGAGAAGAACGGGAATCGATCCAGTGAGGTAGAAATAAGAGGCGAACTCAAAGGACACTTGGCTACGCAGGTAAACAGAGTCGAGCAGAAACACCCAGGACTGAGAGGGTCTGTCCGAGGTTAATGAAGCTAGGGCGAATAAGTGAAAGGAGGGCCAGGCGGTATGGAGTGATTGATGTCTGTTGCATCTGCTAGCATTAGGAACTCTCCTGATAAGGGTAGATAGAGCCAGTAGTCCTGACGACGACGAGAAACCCGAGCGAGAACCTACAGATCTCTATTTCCGTTCTCCAACCCCGAAGTAACCCTTTGAAGATCGATCATCTTCTCTCCCGTCAGTCTAAAGTGCCAGATAGATCATCATCGCAGTAAGACGTTGCTCTACATCCCGGCGCCAAAGAGAACCGCACAACTGGCACTGCAGAAAATCGGCGTTTGAGCAAGGACATGGCTGTAGTAGGGCGCAGATATCGGAGATCAAGCCAAAGCCCGGGTAACCATCGCCCGATGGCGTGCCATAGGCAGCGGTCAACTACACTCCGTGATCAGCACCCAAATCAAAATATCAGGACCATTGTAGACCTCAGACTCCGGCGGCGATACGGCACCTGGTAACGGTGAAGGGGGTCGACGAGGAAAAAGGAAAAGAGAGGGGGTATATTGGGGCGCGGAAGGGGCACTGTGAGCAGCGACGAGCTCTTGAGGACGCTCCACTATGTAGGTAATGCCGAGCCGATAAATGATCGGGAGCTCAAGGCGACAGCGCAGATCCATAGGCGGGCGCAACGGCCGCGGGCGGCGGCCGGAGGCCAAGCCGCTGAGAGGCGCGAACAGCGGACTCGGAGGTAGATACGCTTAGGCATTCAGGTTGACAGAGAACTCGGGGGCGTGTGCGTTCGTGGATATATGCCTGACCGGTTGACTCCTTGATGGCTACTTCTTCATTACAGGCTGGAGGATGAGAAGGGAGGAGGGCAGCGAGGGAAGGGAGGGAGAAGGAACTTTGTCCCAATGGCGGCACGCGTGCACGTGCGCTGCCATTGGACAAATGGGACTTGAGCAATGCGGATTTTGTTATACGTGGGGGGGGGGGTCCAGAACGGATCACCCGCGTTACAAGGACCACGTACTTAGACAGTGTCCCAAGAACCTTTTGATTCAACTTTTAAACATATAAAACATGCATTCTCCAGTTTGATTGTTTGGCTGATTTTGTGAAGACATTTCCTGTTTATGTATAAGTCAAACTTTTAAAATATAGCAAGTTGTTCCAATGCTATTAGTCCTTTCAAAACTACTGGTAAAGAACTTGTGCCAGCAAATATTTAGAGCTGCCATGTTTTCCAACTAGCATGATTTTCCAACTAGCATGGCCACTGACAATTTGAATAAATAGCCACTGAACATGTTTGTGAAGGATTCTGGGATATATTTTTTTAAGCCTTTCAAAGCTCTGGTCTGTAGATTCAACATTCTGCTTTGAAAATATGAATGCCACTACATATGTGGAGATCTTCTTCTTAAGTGATGATTCATTCAGAGAAAATAATTCATAACCAAAATTACTTGTTCCATTAAAACCAATGAGAAGCTCATGAATGCAGAAGGTTTTTGTATGCATTTGAGAACATTCATATCTTGAGATCATTAGAACAGATTGCAACCAAACTGAAAACAGTCTTGCTCTTCACAGGAAGGACAAGTGGCCATTAATAAAATTGTAGCATGCTCCTGGGCACACACCCCATTATTTTCTATGAGACTTGAATATGTGCGAGTCACCATTTTCACGAAGGGTTCCAGAATGGATCCCCGTGAATTGAGAGGGGCTACTGTAATTATCTTCCATATGCTAAAGGCAGAAAAAATACAGAAATTAAGGCTGCATTCTTGTGCATACTCAGCTGGGTGTAAGTTGTTACATGCTGTGCCCTAATTAGATATATATTTTGCCAAAATTAACCCCTTGAAGTGTGAATATTAAGTTAGTATGCAAGTTTGTTTAGAATAAAAAGGCAAATGCCTGTATAAAAAATTACAACTCACCAGCTAGTTCTGGGCATTAAGCCATCTAACTTAAAACAAAGCGATAAGAACAAAATAGTCCAATAGATAGATATTTTTAAAATAGCTGCATATAACAAAACAACAAATAAGATGTACTGCATTGGTGGAAAGGTGTACTCATATGTGATAACTGATGCAATCTATTTGATGACTGGTAGTTAGGATGCCTGGATACTGACACTCCCAAGCCATTAGTCACACAAGTGGACTCATATAAATATCACTTCCCATTGGAGAGGAAGATATTTGTTGACATTAATGGCAATTAGTTAGATCTGTCTCTGATTGGACAGATAGAGGTTTTAGACAGCATAAAAGCCAGCTCCCAAGACACAAAAGTGTCTTGGTGACTATGCATTTTCCAATTTGGACATAACTGTCTCCAACAGCTTAACTCCTATGCTGCTAATAAACAAACAAACACACAAGCTTTATTTATATACCGCTTCATACTGCCTAAGCAGTGTCTAAGCGGTTTACAACTGTAAGCTAATTTGCCCCCAACAATTTGGGTACTCATTTTAGCCACCTTGGAAGGATGCAAGCCTGAGTCAAGCTTGAGCCTTTTTGCTGGTCTTGAACTCGCAACCTTATGGTGTTGAGTGAGTGGCTGCAGTATAGGCATTTAACCACTGCTCCACCAGGGCTCCTAATGTTGTTCTTAGCTGGGAAATACCTGTAAAAAGCTAGTAAGAAGGAAGATAAGAGGCAGTACAGACCAGCACTAAGGCTGCGGTAGGGTTGAGTATTCACATGCTCTAAGCCCTTGTTCCACTGCCCGTGCACCATTATGGTGTGCACCTATCCACACAGGGAGCACCATGATGACAACACTCTATGGAAGGGGCATCATCATGGCACATGAGCACACCTATGGCGGCCCTTCTGGGATGCAAAAGAACCCACCAGGAAGTGGTAATATATGTAATACCAGATAGGAGACTATACCTCTGGACATCACCAGATGGTAAACACAAAAGCAAGATAGACTACATAATTGGAAGTAGAAGATAGACAAGGTCTATCCTTCTGGCCAAAACCAAATCAGGAACTGACTGTGGCTCAGACCCCTAACTGTTCATAACAAAAATCATACTTAAGCTGTAGAAGAAAGGAAAAACCATCACTGCACCAAAATATGACCTGAATAACATTTCAGATGAATTCAAGGACAATGTAAGAAACAGATTTCAACTACTGAGTATAATCGACCAGGAACCTGAAGAACTGTGGACAGAAATCAAAGACATAATTAAGGATGAATGCAAAAAAAGAAAAACCACTAACAGTGGCCAAAAACAAAGATAAGAAACAATGGATGACAGATGAAACACTTCATGTAATAAAAGAAAGACGAAAAGCAAAAGCAAAGGAAGATAGGAACAAAGCCAGAAGTATGAACACAAATGTCCAACGTCTGACACGCAGGGATAAGGAGAAATACTACAATGATCAATGCAGAGAAATAGAAAAAAAAACAACAAAAAGGGAAGAATGAGAGACTGTATCAAAAGATCTGAGAAATTAAAACCAAGTTCAAACCAAGGGCAGGGATGCTCTATGAGGAACAAGAAGAAATAAAAAGATGCTGGAGGCAATACACAGATCAGTTATACAAAAGAGATGAGGGAATGAATGATATTTGAAATGAGAAGCCATATGAAGATGAACCCCAAATTCTAAGAAGTGAAGTGAATTCTGCAATAAAGGAAATGGAAAATAAATAAATCACCAGGAACAGAGGATATCCCAATTGAACTGCTACAGTGCCTACAGACAGATGCAACCTTAATATGCTAACTGAAATATGCTAACAACTATGGAAAACAAAGCAGTGGCCAAAAGACTGGAAATGCTTGATATACATACCAATCCGCAAGAAAGGAGATACAAAAGACTGCAGTAACTATAGGACAATAGCACTAATCTCACATGCAAGCAAAATAATGCTCAAAATTGTGCAGCATAGACGCCAACCATACATGGAGAGAGAAATTCCAGAGGTGCAAGCAGGATTCAGAAAAGGAAGAGGCACTAGGGACCACAATGCAAGCATGCAATGGCTAAAGAGCTCACCAAATAATTCCAAAAAAGAGTCAGCATGTGTTTTATAGACTACAGCAAAGCATTTGATCACAAAAAGCTATGGAATGCACTCAAAGACATGGGCATGCCACTACCTCTGATAGTCCTAATGAAAAATCTGTATTAAGGACAAGAGGCCACCATCAGAACAGAATTAGGGGAAATAGAGTGGTTCCCAATAGGCAAAGGGGTCAGGCGAGGCTGCATCCTATCACCTTATTTTTTAAAATTTATATGCTGAAAATATAATAAGAAAAACAGAATTAGAATCAGAAAAAAAAGGAGTGAAGATAGGAGGAAACAACATTAAAAACCTAAGATATGCAGATGGCACCATAATATTAGCAGTTAATAAAGAAGGTCAAAAATGAAAGTGCAAAGGCAGGTGTCATGCTGAACATAAATACACAAATTCAGTCTAGACAATGAGGAAATTAAAATAGTTAAAGAATCCCCAAATCTAGGATCAAACATTGACCAGAATGGGAACTGCACTTAAGAAATAAGAAGAAGACTAGGAATGGGAAGGGCAGCTATGAAAGAACAGGAAGATACTGAAGAGCAAAGACATACAACTGAGCACTAAAGTCAGAACCGTTCAGGCCATTGTATTTACAGTTTCCATGTATGGATATGAGACCTGGATAGTGAAGGAAGCAGACAGAAAGAAAATCAGCTCATTCGAAATGTGGTGCTGGAGATGAGTACTTAGGATACCATGGATATCCATGAAAACAAACAAATGGGTTCTTGAACAGATCAGATCTGGGCTCTCCTTGGAACCAAAGATGATCACGTTGAGACCATTGTATTTTGGCCACATAACGAGAAGGCTTGGATCACTAGAAAAAACAATAATGCTAGGAAAGCAGAAAATCAAAGAAAGAGAGAAAGACCACAAACCAATCAGGGGATAGTGGGCAAGGGCTTGAAGGATCTGGGCAGGGCAGTGGAGGATAGAAATTCTTGGAGATATCTCATCCAGGGGGGCACCATGAGTCTGAACCAACTTGAGGGCAGCTAACAACAACAACAATAATAATGTAGATGATAAGCTATGTCTACATGATGAAATGTCTATGTTGTTGCCCAGGGGGAGTGTGGCTGTATAATTTTACTATTTTGTCCATTTCAATAAAATAACCTAAAATAATAATATGTAGAGAGCCTGTTTATTCTCCTAGGTCAAAATCCTGAGATTCCAATACTTAACAATGCTTAAGTGTAGTGTTGATGCTAAATGTGCTAATTTGAACTCTACAGTTGTTCACGAACTGGGAACTGAGGCAACCAGAAGATGACAAGTGGGACATCCAAACAGATACAGATTAAATGACAAATGCCAAAAACCCTCAGTCCTCCAGTCTAAAGATATAAAGGTGGGGAAGTATGTCTATTTCAAAGTCCCATTGAATTCAGTTCATCTAAATAGATAAGTATAGGCTTATGAAAAATAAAGCATACTTAAACTTAAACTAAAACATAACATATTTAAACTGTAGGAAGGAAAAAGCCAGTTTAGCATGTCCTAGATTTAGTTAGTGGTTATGAACCAGTGATACAAATAAAACACAAAGAATCCAGTGTCCCTCAAGCCTAATATCCTCCTGCAAAGGTGAAGTGCCATCTTCCACTGACCTTATCTGCCATGTACATTGGCTACATGGATACATTGGTGACATTTTGGCATGCTAATAGTAACTTTGGATGCACAGTGTTTCCCTTAAACTTTCACTTCCATGGCACACTATATCTGCAGATATATGAATTTCCTTCTTAGGGAGGAAATGGCATTTTTGTTCCCATTGTGATGGTTTCATTGACAGAGGTATTAGTGGAATATAATATACGAAATGGTGAAAACCACTGCCCTGGACTTTTTTTTTAAAAAAAGTTTCTATTATAGTCTTTAAAAGATAGGAAAATGGCAGCATTTTAACTCGACATAGATTTGTCATATTGGGAAATAAAATACTGGCCATGTTTAAAACCTATAATTCAGGCAAAGACAAAATGTTTTGATTTCTGCCTATTGACATTGCTGCAATACAGATCTACAGCATATATAATTCTGAACGATAAAAAGCAGTCAATGCTTTCAATATGTATTGTAAATTCAAATTGGAGGGCTCAGTAAAATAATGTGCAGACTAACCCAAGAAAAGTAAGATGCTCTGAAACCCAATGATTTCAGTAAATATGCTTGCTTTTTTATTTATGTATCTGAAGTGCATTGTGTGTATAGAATCACAGAAGTGGAAAGGACCACAGGGTTAATCTATCCAAACTGTTTATATATATAATAGTGCAGTTAAATAACTTGTTAATAATACAGTATTTTCAGGTAGAACAGGCTCCCAGAAAGACCCTTAGAAGATTTCCATAAAATTGAAATATAAGTAAGAAAACATTGGAAAACAGATATTTAGGGTATAAAGCCTTATTTTGGCTTCCTCCTGCCTTGGTAATGTTGGAATGGGAGTGGTTAATTGCACCCATAATCTAAGCACTAAATCCAAAGGACTGTGCTAGAGGCAGGGATGCTGTAGTGTGAGGGGGGAGTATATAGCCCCTGAACCCATTGGTGTCATCAGACGTTGGGTCAGATCTAGTTAATGCTTGGATAGAAGACTATCAGACAAGGGGTTTCCAGATTTATGAAATATTAGGAACTATTTATGCCCAAAACTTGGAGGACAGATATCAGTCAGAGTTGACAGTAATGTACTTGATGGACAAATGGTCTGACTCAGTAGGGGCAGCTTTTTATGTATCCTTCTCTCTCTTTCTTTGTTGTTTCTAACACATCTTTTACTTAAAAAATAAAAGGAACCAGCATCTAATGCATATATTCATGTTCTGAATTGTCAGCCACATCCAAATCTTGATCTTTATTATATATTTCACCAATGCTACAAGAAATGGTTGGGCAAAAGTAAAATGCATTAAATAAAACAACTGATAATATACCTCACATCTGTATTTCATCCTTGCCATCTTCATGGCACATTAATATTGATTCTTTTATCAGTGCTGTTTAATTTGGATGTTTCTTCCTAGATGTCCAAATGTACCTTTCTTGCTCTTGAAGAATATTGCCACTGGGATTGCACAATATGTCAGTAAGACTGGCCTGAAGACAAAGAGCCCTCCTTCCGACCACCATCTTGAGGGGGAGAGAGGCCTGGCCTGAAGACAAAGAGCCCTCCTTCTGACCACCATCTTGAGGGGGAGAGCGGCCTGGCCTGAAGACAAAGAGCCCTCCTTCCGACCACCATCTTGAGGGGGAGAGCGGCCTGGCCTGAAGACAAAGAGCCCTCCTTCTGACCACCATCTTGAGGGGGAGAGCGGCCTGTTATGTTTTATTTTGACTTTGGATATTGTATTGTATTTCCTGTTGTACACCGCTTTGATCTAATTTGGAAAAGCGGTATATAAATAAACATTATTATTATTATTATTATTATTATTATTATTATTATTATTATTATTATTATTATTAT
>NC_056525.1:201586815-201587172 GCF_019175285.1 Sceloporus undulatus | reverse complement strand
GTGAAGAAGAGCTATAGTGAGAACGGGGCTGATTTGTACTGTGGTACAATTACAAGCCAAAAGTGGCCATATCGAAGGGTCTTTTCCTTCTTATACTTGATTTCTCCTTACCATCATCCTGTTCTCATATCAGAGAACTTCCATTCTACCTCTCTTGCCAAGTCATCCTTCCAAGATCATATCAATATGTAAGATGAAAACAACAGAGGAACAAGGGATGCTTTCTTGATTATAATCCCAGAACTAGTTTTTTCTGGAGCTGTTCTATACAGGCTCTAACCAAGCTGATAAAGAGAGAAAAGAAGGGATAGATAGATAGATAGATAGATAGATAGATAGATAGATAGATAGATAGAT